>NW_009598725.1:127267-144883 GCF_000690535.1 Cariama cristata
TGCATGATGTCAGGAGGGTGGCAATATTACTCATCATTGCCCAACTATGCAATTACATGCCACAGATGTGTAATGAAGTGCAACATCTCTATTATACTAAAAATCATACAGATTCTGGTAAGCTGAAAAGTCTGTAATGTCCAGCAAGAAAGAATGTATTGTGTTATGTGGTTTTAACAGAAACTTTCTCCCAGAGAAAAGTTCTGCTGTCAGCAATTCTACTATATCTACGTACATGAACAAATAATAGATGAATCTCGGAATACAGAATATCAGAGTGCATTGGCATCACTACTCCTGTAAGAGGAGGGAAGTATATAAGGATACATATATAAAAAGACTGTAATGTCTGAGTGTTGTAGAATGTGTCAGGATCTGACCTTGGAACAGTTCCGCTGTGGAAAAACTATTCAGTTTATCACATTTCCTTTGTTTTACACAGACACATACAATAAACTTTGTGAAAGGAAAAGGTCTCGTAGAACTGATAATCCAGAATTTCTGTGATGATGATAAAGGGACGTACACAGCCCAGCTGCAAGACGGAAAAGCTAAAAATCAATTCACCCTAGTTCTTGCGGATGAATGTAAGTGGAAATTCAGGATCAAATATAGACTGCCAGGCTCAGTGGAAAGTTTTCTAGGCACTTAAGGCCCCAAAATATTTACAACAGGTATAATGACACACATTGGATATGGGGAGAACAAATATTTATTTTAGCACACATTTAAAGTCCAGGAATCATGTAAGAAATTATCTGAATTTCTCTTTAACATAAACTGAAGCTTTTGGTCTTTAAATAGGGCCCATGATGGTAAAAATGGTCTGGTAAAGCAAAATATCCAGTGGAATGCTTATTTTTTTCAAATGTTTTACCTATTATCTTACTATGGCAAACTGTCTGTGTCTTAGCAGGAAACTGCATGATGTGTTATTACATGTACTCATTTATCTTAGGACAGGATCAGGTTGAAAACTCAGTGTATTTAACAGCTGATTAATTGCATTAAACTGAACGCAAGAAAGAAACCAGCGTCAACTGCACTCGAGGACAAGTCCAAGCAACAAAGCAAGCTGAACATGAAACATAGGATCTTTGTATATGGTAGTACAGACAGCCTTTTTTAATGAATTAAAAATAGAAAGTAACAAGATTCTCATGCAAGTACTTCCCCATAGAGTGTCTATCTCTATTTTCAGTTCTTGCAAACATTTTGCTGTCAAGTGACCTTCTAAAGCTTCCAAACTTTTTGAATGGAAAGTGCCTATAAAATGTCAAGTCTACTTGGCTACCTTTACAACCAGTGGAGAGAAACAGACAGTTTTACAGAGTGATTCAGCACATGCTAAGTTCAAGATATAAAATAAGTTTGATGAATTATGCTCTAAAAGTGCCCATTTTTCTTCACTGATAATGAAGGAAGTAGAGATAACTAAAGTTACACACAGTTGTCTAAAACAGAGGTAAATTCTATGCTCTCTGCCTTCTTCTGTGATTCTTACTTTTAAAACATTTTAATTTCTGGGGTTTTAGCCTATCTTTTTGTATGGTCAAAACTCCTATTTCATTTCCTAAATGCATAACGGTCAGGTCTTCAAAGACTCTTTTGTTTTAATGAAAATAAATGTTAGGTTCTGAGCAAGCAGTACAATGAAAGAACGATGGCACTAATCTGTTCAGGGTTCTCAGTGGGGACTAGAGGTAACTCATGCACTAGAGATGTCTTATAAACAAATGTCACAGCTCTAATGAGAATACCTTTTGTGATCAGAAATTTCTAAGTGTTGCACTGAGAAGCAGTGAGGAGTTTGTTGACTTTGACCATTGCTGTTCTCACAGGTTTTGCTAAAGTTGCAGAGGAGGCTGATGCGAAACGGAGAGAATGGAAGAAAAAGCAGGGTAAGATAAGCTGAAGGTTAATGACTTGCCAGAACTATGCTAACAGGATGGCAAAACCTGAGCAAAGCTGTTTCACTGAGTGCTCTAAATACTTTTCTTTATCATCTTTTTAAAGTGTATTATTTAAGCTAGTTAATACAGTAGGATAAGATTCATTATTTTAAGATGCTATTCCCGGCTCTTAAAAATCCAAACAATTTATGTAACAGTTTTAGCTATGCTAGCCACAATCCTTAGTATAGATCTTCTGCATCAGTGCTGTAACAATGAACATTTCTGAACTCTGAAAATTGTCCAATCTGAATATATACCATGTAATTAAGATCTACTCACTTCCCCTGTAGAAAACAGGGTTCTCTAGAGAAGTTTAAAAAGAACGATGCATTCCACTTTCACTTTATCCTCCATCTTATAATAATGAATAAGGAAGTTTATAAAACAGTTTCAGAGAAAAAAATACTACCATTGGAAAGGTGATCCCCTTTGAGGAGGGATAAAAATATTCACTTAATAACAACTGTGACACTACACTAGACGATAGGTCCAGTCTCCTGTCTTCAGAGACGCTTAGTATAAGACAAAAGTGTATATTAAGTAACCTGTCCCCCAGCTTACCCTCCCAGAATCAGGAAGAAAATCAGAAAGTATATGGCTTTTCTATTCTATTGCAATTCACCCGCGAAATATCTATCAACTCTTACACTGACTTGATGCAAAGCAGAGCCATAAAGGACTGGTTAGGCAGCATCATTAACTACATTTTGAGACAGATTCCTCAACAAAGATACGTTACCTAAGGACTTTACAAAGCCGGCAATAATTATATGCTCTAGTGCCCATTGCACGCAAAACCGTAGCGTGAAGCATTCGCTACGGCCGCGCCGCGGGGATTCACCACTAGATGGAGCCATTTCTGTAGCGAACACCCGAGCGCTCTGGAAATGCATTGCAGACTTTTCTCTCCTTTTACAGGTCCCCATTTCATAGAGAACTTGAAATGGAAGGTTACCGAGAACTGTGAAGTACTCCTAACCTGCAAGGTACATACAGCTAGGTGATGCAACTGCACAGTCCGCATTCCTTTAGCATTAAATTTTAGATGTGAATTTTAAGGAAAGGCTATGAACAGTGCTCATCCAAATGCTTATCTGCAGACCAATGAAAGTTAAGAGAGAGTATACCTTGGACAGAAATTTTAATAAAGAAGTAAGTTTCTAAGATTCTGGACCAATCCTCTAATGCAAGTGATGTTTCATATTAGAAGGCCATCCAGGCATTCAGAAATAAAATGCATTTGGGACCCTGACTTCTAAATGTTGACTTGACTTCAAACAGGCAACAAACCTGAGAAAGGACACCAACTTCCAATGGTTCTTCAATAAGAAAACACGAGCAGGCGGTGTGTTTGATCCACAGACTGGGATAGGAACTCTTCGTATTAAAAAGGTGAAAAACATAAAACAGCTCAGAGGCTTTGGTGATCACACGAAAATGCAAAAAATATTTCTGTTGGGGGTGTGGAGGTGTGTTTGGGTTTGGGGTTTGTTTTTTTTTAAATAAATATTACACATGTACATATGTATTTACTAGATAACCAAAGCAGATGAGGGCCAATACAAAGCACTTGTTTCAGATGACCGAGGAGAGGACTACACCCAACTTGATCTCACAAAAGGAGGTAAGAGAACCTTGTATCAAGCAATAATACATATTCACACCCCTGCCAGGGATTCATTTTGGATTTAAAAACAAATTTCATAACTTCCTACCTCATTGTTAATTACCACAGTACCTACATGCTTTTATAGGGATTAAAACCTGCAAAAAAAGTTACTGATCAAATTTAAAGAGTTTCCTGATGTACTATAGCGCATATATATATGCTGATAATTTCAAAATCACAAGTATTTAATGTGAGATTGGAGTCATGAAATGCACTATGTAAAACAATCTCTTATTCTGCAAGAGTTATACAGAGCACAATGAACAGAATAAAAGTCTCCTTTGTATCTGATCTCAGGGTATTTTGCATCTGTCCACACTGTACTTCATTTGATAATCCACAGACAACTTTTCAATTCTGGAAGTTCAGCCAGTCCTCCGAAGCATCAGGAGAACAAACTTCCATTTCCACCCTGCATCCTCCACCAGTGAAAAAAATTCTAGGCTGAATTACAATGACAGAACAGTTGTTAAAGACAACATCAAGTACAAAAACAATTATATGTAACTGCAGATTCCTGCTTCACTTTTCAGTGTTCTGAATATGGTCTAGAAACTGAAAAATAAATATGCAGCTCTGACATCCTGATGTCATTTTATATATGTAGTCATTTATCAAGCTATGACCGCATGATAAATCCTGTCAAGCACCACAGTTAAAAGCTCAGTAATGTTTCAGTCACTTCAACTCAGCATCAATCAGAAGATTCTGCTTCCCAAGATTAAATCCTACCCTGACATCTGGAATCTATCATTTAAACTTGATACATAAATCTGCTTTCTGTGAGGCAGTCTGTTGCACTCGTTGAGTGCTAAGGAAGACAGAAGCATCTAAATTTAGTAAGAAATGCCCAGCATCTAAAAATAAATGAGTCAGTGGCAAAAAGTCCATTCCCAGGGAGCTTTGTAACAGAAAAAGACAACAAATAACTACTAGATGTAATACATCCTAAACATAATCAAATTAAGTTGGTAGATCAGATGTGATTTGCTAAATACCATATTTATAGACCCTTAAATCTTTATGTCTTTGCAGCCTTTGAAGATCTTCTCAAGGAGCTGTGTAGGATCAGTGGTATGTCCTTTTCGCATCAGCTGAGACAGTAATAATGGAAGGGGAGAAAGGTGGGGTGCCACGATCAGAGCAAACTGCTCAGGAGCTGTCCCTGGGTCTGGATCGAGTACAATACCACCCATTTACTATTCCTTTAGTGTTAGAAGCACCTTTGAACTGTCAAGCAGGATGGTCAGTAAATAAACCCAGGGACATAAAACCCTCCGCACTTACAAATTAATTCTGTGACCATTACATGCTGGCAGCCTGTTCCTTGTCACATCACTTGCTACATGAATTTGACCAAGTTGTACTGTTTCTGTTGATGAGATGTGTATTCCAGACCCAAGTCTCTAGAAGAGATACTGACACTTTGCTACCAGCTGCTAAAAGATCCAGGGCCTTCAAGAGGTAGAATACCATCCTACTTGCAGCTAGCCACATTCTCCAGGGAGAAATGTTAATAGGTTGCTTGGGATTTTGTTTGTGTAACATGTAAAATTTTGCATTCTTGAACATCCTCCTCAATTTCAGTCTTTCAATTATACTGTTAGCTCTTTCTGCTACACCTCTGAAAATTCAGCCTACTGAAGAAGGCATCAAAATCTACACAGATGTGAAGTACTACACAGACTACATGAAAACAACTTGGTACCACAAGTAAGTCCCCAAAAGATATTTGCAAGACTTCTGGAGTACTGTTGCTCCTAACTTGTTTATCATCAAAATTAAACATGTTGGGCCTGAGCCCACACCTTTTTAAGTCAATGGTAGATTTGTCTGAGTAAGGGCTGAAAACCACATTTTACTCTGCATCCTGAAACATGTTTGGGAATTCCAAAATAAGCAGTCATGTTATTTTTATCTTGGCACTGCAGAAACATTTATAAGTGATCATCTTTACTAAAATAATAATGATGCATTTAAGGTACTGCTCAGTTACAGCCACCTTGGTTACAGACAGGAAAAGAAGTTGGTTTTTTTCAAATTCTTTATTTCTACTAATTTGTACTTCCCTAAATCACTCTATTTCCCCACTCTGAATAACAAATATTCCCAAACATTATAAAATTCTTTCCAAACACTAGCTAATTTAGCCTCATAATGTCTTCATAAAATAGAGAAATGGTGTTTTATTAGATACCACCTACACACGTATACAAGGAGGCCAATTTTTAATAACGTTCAAGGGCTAAACGCTTACAAATATTCAACACCTAAATCCTATTTAATCTCCTAAAAAAGAACTAAGAGGTCTTTTGTAGAGTTTGTAGAGCTTTGGCAAACTGCCTAAAAGCACAGCTGGATGCCCTGTGAGATTTTCAGAAGTGACTGCATACATAACTCTCCGTGAAATTAACAGTGAGGTCCTGACTCCCACTCTCTTATTCTAACCAGTCTAGGTCTAAAAAAAGTTTCCGCTCTGATTTATACAGCTCTACTAAATACTATTGAAATGATATCTTTTGTTTACTTAGGGAGAAACAACTGGAAAGCCGTGACAGACTGAAAGCTGGGAGCACAATGAATCAGATCTGGCTTCACATACTGAACCCAACAGATGCAGATAAGGGAAAATACACCCTGGAGTTATTTGATGGGAACAACTCTCACAAATTGTCAACTGACTTGTCTGGACAAGGTAGGCTGAGTCAAACAATACCGTCATAGGAATGACATATATTCAAGCAGCTTTCCAAGATTCCTTCAAATCATGGGCAGTGACTCCTCTCTCCTTTATTTGGGCTGGAGCCGCAGTTCCGTGACAGCACACTATGAAATTGGGTTAAGAAGGACACTGAAGTGCCCATACAAGTCAGAGGAAACACGGGGAGAGGAGAAGTGCGCAGCAGAAAGGACTGAAGCCTTTAGGGAGCCTTGCTGCCATAGCGTAAGGCACTCCTGGGGAAAGGACAAGCGGGAGGGCAGCTGTTCCTGGGATGTGTCCAATTCCTCCACAGGCCAACAGCACTTACAGGGGGCATCTTGGAAAAGAGAATGTGGCTTCAGGTTTACAAAGACTTTTCCAAACTGCTCTAAGTTGGGGTTTTTTTCCTCCTCTGGACTTCTCTTTGGAAAGGGAGTACTAGATCCCACTTATTTCAGTAGTATATAAATACAGTCATATTTCCTTAAGGCAGATAGAGACACTGTCTAGATGACAATTGTACATATCTATGTGGACAAATAATTGCAACACTGATGCATTTTGTTAAATCTACTAAGTCAAATGAAATAAAGGGCAGCTTTCCCTAAAACCTCTTCATTCCTTGTAGCCTTTGAAGACGCCCTGGCTGAGCACAGAAGGCTAAAGTAAGTTCCTGCCTAAATATTTCCGCAGCTAAATCTATTTTGACTGTCATAATCTGTATTGAGAATACAATGTCTCATAAATACAACCACTATAATTTTATCTCTCTCACCTTCAGGGAAGCAGCAGTAGCAGAAAAGTGTAAGTAAATAAATTTCCTTCCTTCCATGATACAAAGCCAAGTGGTATGCTGATAAGTAAAACTAAAAGGTCATATTTGTTCTCTCCCAGGTCGTGCCAGAGTTGTTCAAGGTCTGCCAGATGTTGCCACCATCATGGAGGATAAGGTAATATTGAGTAACTGTTCGCATAATTGGCCCTTGCACAGACATAGCAGAATAACTGACGGGGAGAAAACTACTCGTTTTCACCTCCTCTCTGTTCCCAGCAGCTTTTTGGAGCTACTGCAATTGCCAAAGGTGTGAAGTGGTACCCTCCACAATAGTTGTACCCACCCCCTGTATTGTTGATGGTGCTTCCAAACATGCACGTGCTTCTGCACATATAGGTGCTCTTTGTGGCACAGAACCTCCTTCTTGCAGATTTCGGATGTTACTGCTTCCTAGGTCTGTTTCGCAGCCAGATCCTTTTTGTGTCTTCCCATTTCATAGGATTAGACTAAGGTCTTTAATTGCCAGACCTGATTTTCCCATCATATTAACTTGCTGCTCACATTTGAGTCACATTCCCCTTTACTGGCACACTGGCAGAATAAAAATCCTGTAAAGTAATTGCAGATTCACCACGTGCCTATTCAAGTGTCACTTTACAGTGTAAGAAAGCTATAAAAAGACAGTAGCACAAATATGAGTCAGGCCCAGTGAATTCAGTCAAGTTAATCCTGATTATAATGAAGGGTATCGGGAAAAGCAGTGGACAGTCCTGGAATCTCATCTATTGAAAATCTAAGAGAATTGATTTTTATTTTTCTTAATTTCTCATCAACTGAACTTCCTTGCTTATTTATATCTTCATAATCTATTTCTGCTATCTGTTTTACAATAGACCCTGTGTTTAACTTGCTGTGTATCTGGAGATCCTTACCCAGAAATCACTTGGTTCAAAAACGAGAAGGTTATCATCTTTAAAGATCGTTACAAAATGGATGTGAAGGGGACAGTTGTCACAATTACCATAGAGAAAGTCTGCAATGAAGACACAGGAAAATACAGCATCTATGTCAAGAATAAGTACGGTTCTGAAACAGGGCAGGTTACTATCAGTGTCTATAAGCATGGAGAGATACCAATAGGAATGGAAGAAGAAGAAGTCCCAGGTGGGATTATAATGCAAAAGCCTAAATGAATTAGTCAATTATGTCTCATTGAATTTAAAAGGAATTTAACTCCTTCGGATTCCTTTCAGTATCTCTGCCCTAAAATTCAGGCTCATGTTTCTATTTTTAATTTAGTAATATTTTAGTATTTTTATTTTGGTAGTTGTTAGAAAACAGTTCTTGTGTGTGTGCGCGCGCGCGCATGTGTGGGTACACGTGCACGTTCACCTTACCAAGAAACTCTTTCCTAGTAAATCTGTGTGGGAAATACCAGAGGATTCACATATGAGAACCAGGCTTTCAGTGGAGTTTTTCTGTATTAAATCACTACATGTTACTGATTATCTTGTAGCTGACAAATGTTTGCGCGTGTGTATTATTAAACTTACACCCTTGGTGACACCTCAGCGCTGTTGTGAAGTACATCCATCTTGAAATCAGACAGCCTGTGTGTGTGTATGGGAAGTTAGGAATTTTCCTAAGTACCATGCTGAATCAGGGCCTTGAAGTATGCACCTTTACAAACCTAAGCTATGTGGGAAGAAAACAAGGCAGTGATGTTTTTGAGGCTTGGTTCTTTACAGAGGAACACATTCAGCTTCTATATATACACTAACATTCAGAAACACATTTATACAAGAGGGTTGAGTGAAAGTCTACAGAGGTGGACTCAGATCCTTCCATCCTACTGGACATCTATATTCTTTTTAGGTTTAATAGTTATGTTATATTATTCTGGTGACATCCGGAAGCAAACTCTACAACTCGCGGAGAGTTATAAAGCAGGTATGTTTATTTTGGCACCGGGTGCAAGGGGGATCGCTCCTCTAAACTTGCACACCAAGTAAAATGAAGATACATATTATATACCATGAGACATTTGCATATTCATAGCACACTACATATTAATTGCTATTCACACTTGGTTGTAAGTTTCTCGCTTCTAATGTAAATTAGTATGCATCCTCAGTAAGCACTAATGAAGCCTCCATATTAACTACGCATGCTCCCCAAGTGGGGTTTTGCCCTCTTTTGGGGGGGCCATTTGAGTTGGAGGTCGCGATCTCCCACTACCACAATTACCTCTGTCCTGCTCTCAGCTACTTTATTGTTGATGTCTGTGGGTTGTAACCTGTTATCAGCTTGGCTCCCTTCATGTCTAGAACTCCCTCTCTTGAAGGCCTCTCTCCACATTCTTGCCTGCTGACTTAGAGAACAGTGTCCCTTCTTCTATCATTCGTTCTTTTTCTTGATGCTTCCCAACCTTGAGATGCCAGGCTACAGAATGTGCCTGCTTTTCTGTTAATATAGCTGAATTACTTAACCCTTTGGTATCACTGGATGTAGAAAAAAGGGTGGCCTCTCAACTGCTCTGAAGCCATAGCTACACTCCCAGCTTCTACCAGTAAAACTGTGTCAGTGAGAGAGAAAAAAGTGATTGTATTCCTAATATAGTCATCCAGCTAAACACATTGATTCAGCAAAATAGCATCTTACCTTGCTCCACAAACTAGTATAAACTGTCCTCACAACACCAGTATTTTTCCCGGTTATTTGAGGGACACTGCTGTTCCACTGTCAATGTAAATGAGCACAGCAATCCTCTACAGGACTGCCAATCATTTGACCAAAGGCAGTTACATTTCAGACATTACTTAAAATTAAATTAAATGTATATAATTTATATTACTAAATTTAATAATATTAACAAGTGAGAGCTTAGCTAATTGCGTGGATTCATCTTACAGTGAACGAAGAAAAGCAGGCCCTTCTGATGGCATCATAACATTACTGTATGGTTGAACAGATGAATCATGTCCTAGAATAACTCCAATATAAACATGTTCCTTTTAGAGCCATGTATGTTAACACCCTACACATAAATATGGCCTTATTCATTATCAGTACCTCATCCTTGCTATTCAGGTATTATCACATGTAAATGTAATTACAAAACTGGCTCTTTATGCTTGAATTTTTTTTAAAATTACATAGTAAAAAAAAAAGTTGTCCATTTGTAAGAAAAGTTCAGCACTGATTTTCTATTTAAATAGAATTACTGACCAGTATGGAGTAATAAAAGTTAACTTAGAAAGGTCACCTACCCCTGGGATACAGGCTCTATTTGAATTAAGCAATATAATTGCAAGACACATAATCTAATGAATGTCTTCCAAAATCAACAGTCATGCTTGCACAGACAGCAAGGAATATCACTCAATGGCTATAATGACTGAGGAATTCTTAGTGCAATTGGTGAGAAGAAAAATAGTACACCCTATTTACTTCTTTCTTTTCAGTCTCCAAGCAATGTTCCATGTGTTATTTTACCTTTAATCTTCTATGTATGCAGTGATTATTAAAAAACTAATAAACTGAATTTAGTACAGCTTTAGATGCATATTGCTGACATCTGCTGGATAAAGTCATAACTGACTGTCCCACTCCAACACGATTTTCCCTGTCCTCAGTCATTGGAGGCCCCACAATTTTGGAAGAAACAGCTGTGGATTTTATTCCCACCATTTAAGGTTCAAGTGCCCATAGTAGAGAATACTGTGATAATTAGGAAGTTCCTGCTATAACACAGTAATTAATTTGCATCTATTGTAAATTATGCCATTTTATCTGAAGAATTCTATCCAAAACACAGAAAATGTATTAAACATAGAAGCTGTGAACAAAAAGAAAACAAATAAATCTATGCAACACTTTACAACAATTATGAAGAATTATTCGAGTTCAGAAATCTGAATTACTTAAGTTCAGTGTATAAACATAACATCTCAATCCAGCTGGTCAAGGTAAGACTTTCTACAAAGCAGAATGAACTAGAGGTTATGATCATTAAGAACAAATAAATGATTAATAATTGTTACTTCACAGTTAACAATTAGCCAGTCCTCTCACAATTTCAGCTGGCCTTTCCCTTTCCATAAATAGCATCTGAATGACCAGGGAGAGCCCTCACTTTCCTGCTAGCATCACCACCCTAAACTGCATTATAACATCCATAATGGCATTCAATGGAACCTGGCAGGTCTATGCTCAAGAGAACTATGAAGAATTTTTGAAAGCTCTTGGTAAGTGTCTAGTTACTTTTGAAATAATTTGCTCGGATTGCAAGACACACTTTGCATGACCTCTTTTATTACTGTATTTCTATGTTTTTCTTCTTTTGTTTGTATGACAAACTACCCCCTGACAGGTCAGTCTGTTATGTCTAATCTGGAAATGAAAAGAAGCTCAAAATTGTACAAATGGATGTAGAAAGGTTATAGATAACCCCCAAATCCCTATCCTAACATTAGATAAGTTCCTCATGAAAGAATAGGTATATATAGGAATCAACTTGTTTTGATTAACACATAACTTTATAAGTACAAGTTGTCAATGACATAGACAGATTTCCAATGTGCTATTAGTAGTGTAGGCTCTTTCTACACCACTAGTGATTAACATTATGTGATAGCTGTTTAGTAATCTGTAAGGAATAGACTTGGTGGTTGTAACTTAGTAGGTGCCTACACTAATAAAAACGCACTTACCCTCTTGATAACCTTGACAAAACATTCACATTAGGGTTTTTAACAGCGTACAAGAGATATTCAGTAGAATAAAATTCAGTTCCAGTTGAAAAGCCTAGTCCAACAGTATGATGCCTGAACCATTCCCTCTACTGCTATGGATGATACTCTCAAATCGTGCAAGAGACACACCAATAAGGCAGTTTGAGGCTAGATGCACTGTTGCACACACAACCTCCACCTCTTCCCAGGGAGACTGGAGGTGAGGAAAACAAAATAATACACCCATGGTTTTCGTCATGGAGAAATGTCACCACACAGCAAGTTGTTACTGAAAGAAACAATACATACTCTGACACAAGATTAATGAATATAATATTAAAAGCTATACAGACTAGATGCAATGAAACAATATGCCCATAGAGAAGTGAGGAATCCAAAACAGGCTTTGTCTTTTAACTTGCACATCACTTTCTATTATTGGTTTGTATCTTTTGCACCTTTATCGGAGAAGAGAATTTGCTATTTCATATCAACACACTACTTCATAACAGAAAAAGTCCTTTTTTGCCTTTTTTACAGCATTGCCAGATGACCTTATTAAAGTCGCCAGAGATATTAAGCCTATTATTGAAATACAACAAAAAGGAGATGACTTTGTTGTGACATCAAAAACACCCAAGCAATCTTTAACGAACTCATTTACGCTTGGAAAAGAGGCTGACATTACTACTATGCATGGCACAAACCTAAAGGTAGTATCTTTCAGGAACAGGTGCATCTCTTTATTTATCCTTATACTTCAGTTTCTGTGTATGAGTGAAACTTGTTTGTATCATTTCCATTAGCATACATTTCTATCATTTCAACAAACAGAAATGTTTCTTCTACAATTCCTATTAAAATGCTGTGGTGTCCAGTTTAAATTAGCAGATGTGATTATGAAACATCGGTATAACTTATTTCCTATTTATGTAGTCCTCTACTTATTCTAACTGAATGTAAAAATGTAAAATTTTTCCTAATTTTAAAATATGCTTCAACAGTGTACTGTGAACATGGTAAATGGGAAGCTTGTGTGCAAATCAGAAAAATTCTGTCATGAGCAAGAAATTAAAGGAAATGAAATGGTGGAGGTAAGTGTTAGAAAATAATGACACATTAAGAAAAATGCTGAAAGAAAAAATGTTCTATGTTGATTAGCTCTCAGTGTAGGCTCAATACCTTAAATCCTGGCCCCAAAATGATTACATTACTTGCAGAATTCCTTACAGGTGCTTAGATCTGCAGATACAGAATTTTAGTATTTCAAACTAACCATAGTTAGTAGAAAATACTATTAGTATCCTTTATTATTCCTGTTTCTTTCTAAAACCAACTGCCTTAGATGACTCTTCTTTAAACATTGCTCATATACTTAATGCATCTTGCTCACCAAATCTTTTTATTAATTACTACCCTGAGGCCAATTCTAGGCACTGAAGCGTGAAGGGCTTTAGCTGCTGAGCATGTTGCAGAAAGACGCCTTATAAATTCCTCTAGATTACTATAGCAGTGTTTTCACCTTTAGCTTTATCCACAGCACTACCTCTGAAAAGAAGGTAAAGGCTGAGTCAAACTGGAAAATTTACAATACACACATACCACCTACAATTCTTCAAAGTTCTTTAGTTAGTTCTAAATTGTTCGGTACTGACAAAGAGCTTTTCTCTATAGAGTTAAGCTTATTAGGCTTCTAAGAAGTGTCCACTTGGGTAAAGACTACTACAAGAATGACAGCTAACTACTCTGAGCAACCTTATCTAGTTGGAGATGTCCCTGCTCACCGCAGGGGGGTTGGACTAGATGACCTCTGAAGGTCCCTTCCAGCCCAAATGATTCTATGATTCTGTATGTTTTTGGACACTCAAAATAATCGTAGGAAACCATATGTCTCAAACTACTTTTCTAACATTAAGTAAGCAAAACACCAGGCAAAAGAACCCATTAGTATCAGGGACAGGGGATTTCTGTTACAGGAAGCATGTTTTTCTGGTAGTATCTATGATACCTCTTAAAATAGAGTGATAAAATGTAGTTGATGATGGCATTTATATTTAGATTTCCTGTCCTGAGAGCTGGTTCTGTAAAAAAATTTTCCTTGGTATGAATGTTACACACATATTTCTAGGCAGGTACTGTAAATGTATTTTCTTGTAAAATAAGATGGATTTATACATGAATTACAGAAACAGCATTCTAGTCACTTAGCTATAGATTTCCTAAAGTCTAAATGAAAAACAAGTTATGTATATTTGTCTTCTACAGACTATGACTTCTGGTGGAGTAACACTTATCAGAAGAAGCAAGAGAGTTTAAAGACAGATCATCTTCTTTGTGACATCTTTACATACCTAAAATAAAGCGCAGTTTCCAGAAAGTGTGATCTTTGTTACCTGAAAAAATAGTACAGAAAATAATTATAATTTCTACTCTCCTTTCACACACGCATCACTTCCTATTCCTGTAAGACTGTCTTTTCCCTGAGTACACTTACAGACCCCTCCTATACTCAAAGTGACAGAAGTCTGCCCCCCAGACAACCAAACCTGGACATTAACTGGAACATTATGATTTATCCTAATAATCCCTGGGAGTGGACATAAGCTGATATAAATGCTTCTTGATTTCTTACATACTCAGTGAACATATTCAGCTTTAGTTCCTTTGTCTAATAAAGTTTAGTCTTTTACTAAAACCCTTTCTTTATAATCTAGCCAGCAAAGAACAATTGGACATTTGTTTAGCTGATCGGCACCACATGTCTGTAACAGGAATAGAAACAGTCATTATTTTAAAAGCTATGAAGTATTTAATAGTCATAAACAATTACGAAGTAATAATAGGAATGACTGCTCTTAAACTGAAGCACACAAGAGTACAATTAAACAAAAATGAGGCACTGCAAGAGCAAACGGAATTAAACATTCTTCCAATTTGCAACGTACTCCCAATATCTGCTTGTCACAGTTCAAGTTTGTGAAGCTCAAGTCAACTAGACCATTTATGTTCGGATTATGTCTCTCTACTGAAGTATAAAATGCACAGGACCCATGCCTATAACCACTTCTCTGTTCACTGCTGATTAGATCCTACTATTGTATTAGCAGCCCTATTTCACACTTATTTAAGTCACCACAGACTTGTTAGAATTGGTCTTGGGTGTAAGACCTCCATGAAAAAAGTTGCTGGACTCATGACGCCAGTTAAAATCCTCATGGCGACATTTTATTTCAATTAAGAGTGTTGAGTCTACATCTTCCTGTGCTAGGAGAAGAGCAGTTTGTGAGGGAGGAGGTTGTGTTTTAGTTAATAACACTTGCAACATGATACAGGCAATCTGGGAAGTGTATTCTTGTTCTGGAATAAGGCTGTCCTCATGCGGAGTTTTACTGGCCTAACTGTGCAAGTATCATTGTGTTCATTTTGCTCCCCAGGCAGTTCTAATGCTAAGTACACTTTTGCAGATGAAATTAAATTCCATGTGAGTTACACATAAATAAGATCAACAGAACAGAAATCAAGACACTGGTGTAACTCCGGGAGAAGGCTGTGTTAAAGCATTGGTACTGCAAAAAGCCATATAAGAGCTTGAAATACTTCTGTTTGGAAGTTGCTGGGTAACTGCTGCTAACTACACAATGAAACACCACAATACAGAACGTAGTTTTCCAACAGTAAATTCGCAGAACACTGCAAGTCTTCAATGATCAAATGCTGTATCAGGAAGTTGTAGGGTACAAAATATGAGGCACTGCAGGTTTATTTCTAAACCAACGCAGAGATCATTCATTACTCTGAACACTACACTTTTAAAGCCTGTTAGAAAACAACAATTATTTGCTTTGATACATTATGACATAAAATGGGAATGATGTTAAAGCAAAATGTGTATGTAATTGTTTGCTTTTAAAAGAAACTCAAAGTCTTATTTTGGTTCAGTAACTACTCAGATATGCCCAGCTCACTTGACATAATCTGTCTTGCAAACTCGCTTCTTCCCAATTCAGCCCCTTATCAAAGTTCAACCTCAATACACGACAACTGGTATACAAAGGCAGTTAAAGTTACAGACTGTAGATACTACAAACTAAAAACACACTAATCCTATATAGAACTTGAACTGATGCTAACCCATTTTAATTTGAAAGCACTAAAAATTCTTAAAAGAATACTTCACCTTACTTACTTCACAATTGCAGTGATTTTGTATTTCCAACAACCCTGCCAACCTTTTCAAGCCAATGGCAATATTCTTCAGCCACAGGACATTTCAGATTTAGGTGAAATACTCAATGCAGTTCCTTAGGTGAGGCAGTCAAAACTTGAAGGATTTTGATCAGATTGTGAACCTTGCCCCGTTGCCCAAAGTAATCGATCATTCCTGGAATACAAACTCTTACAGGTTTGGATGATAGCACTGAATCCACTCTTCCACAAAACCAAGTGAATTTTTCTGCAAAGGACTTCATGACAGTATTTATAATCTTATTTGGATCTTGTTCAAAACTGTTCATTTCCAGTCCGAAAAGCTCTGAAAGTGTAATCCTGGCACCAAGTATTTCTGTCTGTCACCAAAGTCCACTCTTTGGTGACTCCATTGTTGTTCAGAATATCTACAGAAGGGATGTTTTCTGCTTTGTGGCACGCACTCCCACCATAATTTCAGTCTCTAATGGGCTTTCTTGGCTTGATAAGGTAATAAACGCAACCTGTTGCTAGCACACTTAGTACAGAATAATGTTAACTGTAAATATTAAATGCAGAAAACTTTGTCAGAGACCCCTGTCTCTTTTCTGCAGTCCTGAACACAGACCACTGAGCACACAACCATCATCCCTTCTTTTTTTTTTTGGAAGAGCACCATATATAGTTGACATACACCTCTTGCATCAGTGACTAAACTTCATCTGTCATTCAAAACCTGTAGAAATGTCAGGCAATTCTGAGTGTGAGATTGGCAGGATATGAACATCAGTGTCCGCCCACCAGAGTCTTCATTCATATTCAGCCATTAGAAATAAAAAAAGTGAAAAAACACTCGTGACAGACATCAGGACTGCATCAACTCCAAGTCTTTCTCTCCCATCTACAGTTCACTGAAAATTTCTCACACCAGCAAAGATGCCGACACGCTGCATTATTGAACCCCTCATCAAATCACCTGCAACTGTTCAGTCACAGATCTGCCATTTGTCTGCCTATATACCTGTTGGTGAGTCACATATTAAGGCGTTAAGAAATGATCTCTCTACCCGCCTATTTTATTGTTCTCATCACGCAAATGGCTTCAGTAAAAAAGCGCTGGTCCTTTGCAAATAGCGCTGTTCCACAACTGCCCGATGAAAACTCCTGGGCACACCAACTCTGCCGGTAACGGGGCCACAGAACAGCGATCCCTCGAGCCATCGGAAAAGGCTTCGCACAACGAGCTCTACAGCCCGACATCCCAACCCGCCGCTACGTCAGTTTGTTGTGCTGGCCGCCTAGCACAGGAGTGAGCCATGGCGCCGAGAGGTGACTGCCTGAGGCAGGAGACACCCTCTCTCCTCACAGCCGAGGCCCAGTCGCCATCTTGCCCAAGCGAGGAGGGCAGCTCGCGCGCTTCCCCCCCTTTCGGCGGGAAAAGCCAGGTACCGCGGAGGCGGAGTGGCGCGCATGTGCGGGAGGCACCGGAGGGCGGGAGGACGCGCCCGCTCGGGTGCGCTCTGCGCATGTGCGCGTTCGAGGCGGGCAGAGGGCGCATGCGCAGTGAGGGCAGGGCAGGTTTTGGCGCCGGCAGTCTC
>NW_009598726.1:0-1869 GCF_000690535.1 Cariama cristata
GAGCTCTTGCTTTAGTTTGTTTATTTGTTTAGAGCCACAGTCTGTCTTTTTCTGGCTTCTAATTTGGACTCGTCCGAGCAGCCTCATTTGCTTAGACGGCCCATCTGTACCAAGGCTTGAAACAAATGTTCTTCTGGGATGTTTTTCCTAGGCACTGAGATCACCCAGCGAAGCCATAAGCTCCTGTGGGCTCAGCACCCGGCAAGTGCCAGTCGGGGAGGGCACAGGCTGCGGCTGTGGCGACTCCTCCGGCACCGGTACCCGGGGACCTGGTGTCAGCTGTGAGTTTTACAACACTTCGAAAAGCCACGTGAAAGCCCAGGGTCCCTCGGCACACACAGGCGGTTCCCCCCAGCACCTCTCTGGGACAGTGGGGATAGGAGCATCGTTAAACACCTCGTTAGTCACAGCCAAGGTCCCCAAAGCAGCCCCTCTTGACCACCCCGTGCCCTCGTCCCCCTCGAGCCTTGTTCTATGGGACCGCCAAGCCGTGACGTCCGCAGGTGCCATCCTGCAGCCTTTCCCATCGCTCACGTGCGGGTGGGGACATCAGGGAGGGGTTTTCTTGCCAACTCGAATTAAGCCACGGTGATGCTCAACTCAGCCTCTCTGTAGGAGAGAGCTCCTTCGCTGCGGGACCTCGGCAGCGTCACCTTGTATTTCAGGGGAAAAATCCCCGTGTTGAGTCGGGGGAGAGGGGCGAAGGCTCCGGTTTTCTGTTTTCTTAATAGTTTGTTTGTACGCTTGATGAAAATGGCGGTGTCATTAGAAACCACAGGTTCCCCACTGTTGACATCTCCATTAATGAAGAAATCATTTCTATTTGCAGGTCAAGAGCTGTGGTTTGCAACCAGTTACACTAATGAAGACTGTGGCATGCCCAGCCTCATCTGGCTCCGCGCCAGCACCCGTGGAGAATTTGACCCACGCCACTGAGTGCTTTCCCCAGTTAAACAGCACGGCAGCGGGACCGGCGCTTCCCCGTTACCTCCCGGCAGGAAGGCTGTAGGTCGCAGACGGATTTCTCGTGGCACCCGAGACCTCCGGTGCATCTCGAGCCACGTGGGCTGGTTTCGTGGCCGGTGGCTGGCAGGGAGCAGCCGTCCCCATCCTGACCTCGGTCCTCGGCGTGCCATCAGGGGAAGGAGCTCCCGGGTAGGGTGAACCAAGGAAATAGTGAAGCGATGCTGCAAAGTCAGCTTTTGAAGGGCTTCCCTGGGGTTTGGTGGCTGGGAGGTGGATGGAGAGGAGCGTGGCTGGTGCCGCGCAGCTCCAGGCCCCACGGCAGCTCCACTCATCCCCCGGTGCCGGGGTTCTGCCGTGGCCCTGGCACTGCTCTTGCTACTGCTGGTGTGGCAGCGTGCGCTGCCTGCAGGGATGCTGGCCGTGGCCCCGGGCGTTCCTCTGGGCTCGGCAAGAGGTTTCCTTTAAACCACCCCATCCACCCTGTGCGCGCTGGTGGCACGTGGAGACATCCATCCGTCCGTCCGTCTGTCCATCCTCCAGATGGCAATGGATGTCAGACTCGTCCCAGAGATTTTAAAACTTCATTTTAGTCCGCTGAGGACCTCTGCACCTCTCATCTCGTTTGCTGTTGTGGGCACCTTTGGAGGTGAAGCGGGGCAAGCTGGGACGGGTCTGGCTCCGCGGGGTCCGGCAGGTCCTGCCCTTGCAGGCAGCCAGGGCCAGATGTTCCCCCAAACCGCTGGGTACCCACATGGGATGCAAACCAAGCCCTGGGGTTCGGGATCTTAATATTTAAGATAAAACACCAGTCGCCCGTAAAACACCAGCTGTGGGGTGTCCTGTGGGGAGATGCATGGTGAGGGGTACGGCCGGGAAGGTGGCAGCTCCTTACATCCCCCGTGA
>NW_009598726.1:2093-5255 GCF_000690535.1 Cariama cristata
GAGAAATCTGGGGGAAGGCAACGACTTTCTGTCTTGTATCAGAGAATATAATTATGCACTTTCCACCCCTGTTTCTTAACACAAAGGAGGAATGTGCAGTTATGTGATCACAGTTTGCTGCAGTGAATTATTTAATCAATCTGTCCTGGAGCATGTTGTTGAGGCTAATGTTGCTTGTACTAATGTAGGAAATCATTAAAGATCAATAAAGAAATCATTAGCAGTGTGACGCCCTTACCGAACCGCCTGAGCTACAGATATACCACTTAATCCGGCCATAAAAACGGCACCATGAGCTCATTTTAATGGGTGTCAGCAAGATTGATTGGCTGGGGGCAAAGGTTATAACAGCAATTTGGGAGCAGGACCGCTAATGCACTTGTAACTCTTTGGTACACTTTAATGCAAGTTAAACAGAAAATGCCCTAGAAGCCGCATAGAGTCCTCTTGTGCAGGCGGTTTAAAAGACTTTCAATGTAATGCAAGATTTAGGAATAGAAATAGCACAATAGAGCAGATGGATTTTACTTAGTTAAAGCAAAACAAGCCATAACGCCGCTCAATAGAGACGACTCCAAGCAGCCTCTAGCGGGGCTGAAGCCGCTGGGGACGTCGGGGCAGGGGTTCGGGTTCGGTCCCCGGTTTGGTTGTCCCTTTCCCGGCTGCGATGGGGCTTTGCCTGGTTTGCCTGCTGCTTTGGTGCTCCGCTCACCCTAAAGGCGTTTGCTTTTCTGTGAGCGTTGTGAGCACCCAGGAGATGCCTAAATTTTTGTTGTGCTTTCACAGCTTTTGCCTTTTCCCAGATGCACGGTGGGCTATGGGGTGACCTTGGGCAGTTCCCTGCCAGCGCCTCAGTTTGCCCATCTGTGAAATGGGCTCAGTGACTCTTTGCCACGGGTCATGGCGCTGAGCGGTGTCACCAGCGGATCACTTCACAACACTGGTGAACGGAGCTGGAGGTTCTCCAGGCACCGATGCTGCCCTGGCACCGAGATGTTTCCCGCGCAGGGCTGTCTGCCTCTTCTCAACGCTGAAGACATACCGAAGACTCAGGAAAAGCCGTATTTACATATTGAGGCCACATCTCCCTACAATCCTGACGAAGGGCATTGGATTAAGTAGACAAATCCCAATACCGAGGAGGGGAAATTGTGGTGGTACCAGAAGCACACTAAAGCAATTAGTGGGCAGTGTTGCCAGGCTCAACCGTTAAATTCTGTGGTCACTCACGTTTAATGAAACCCCATCCCAACAAAGACACATCAGCTGTGACCTCCTCATACGTCACGTTGGCCACAGGCGCACCACAGCGCTAGCAAGAGTGATTCGAGGCATTAAGGAAAATTACTGATTGCAAGAGAGCGCCTAATGAAAAAGTACGACCCAAGTGACCAAACTTAGCGAGGCTGAAATAATGGGAGTGTGGTTTTTCTTTCCGTGCTCCTCAGGTTTAAATTACTGACGTAGGGATAAAGTTAATTAGTCTTTTCGTTAGAGGTTTCTTCCTTTGGGGTGAGCGGCTGCTTTGGGAGGTTTTTGCCCCAATCCGGGGTGCACTGGGACAAATTTGGGTTTAGTTTGGGTTCGTTTCCACGCCGCAGCGAGCGCTCACGTGCTGCGGCTCGGTTTCCATCAGAGAAGCATTCGTTCCCTTCCCCGCCTTAAAACACATCACGAAACCCCCTCTATTCTCGTATATCCTCTTTCTTGACAAGACTGAAAGGTCGGAGCCGTGTAACAAATGGAGCATAAATTTGCACCTAATTCACTCAGCTGAAATTGATGGGATTATTCCTGGGCAAGAGAAAAGCTCAGCCTGTTGCCGATCCAAATTCCCCGTCCCAGTTGTTTCTTCGTAAGCTGCTGCTGCTCTCGAACGTGCTGGGACCGCGCGTGTGGCCGCTGCTGCTCTGCCTCCTCCTCGGGAAGGGTCTTGGGTTTGCAGTCGCTGGTCCAGATGCAACTTTCAGCCCCAAATCTGAAGCTGGCTGGGTCTTTTCCAGGACAGCATGGACCCGAGAAAGGGAAGTGTTGCGTTTCACGTAGGGCTGTCTTCAGCCTCGGCAGCATCCCTGGGACAGGCGTGAGCACCGAGTTACTTCTGGGTAACTTCTGGGGGCTTGGCAAAATCTGGAGTGGGGTGAGCCATCGGCTCATCCATAAAGTCTGGGTTTTTTTGTGATGAGCCAGAGAAGGCTGGTCTTTCCCTGGAAAAAATGCTTCCCATTAGATCAGAAATGAGACATTTCTTTTGGGTTAAAGTCAAGCAAAACCATCAGGCTGCTCCAGACTGGTCCTGCTGTAAACCAGCCGCGTTACGGAAATGGTGCTGCCGGAGGGCGGCTGCTCCGTGGGGTTTGTCGGTGAAGACCCCGGGCACGGTGGGTGAGGAAGGCTGGCGTTTTGCTCTGTGCCACCTCATCACTCGCTGCCACGGCACCCAGCAGGGCTTTTGCCACGGAGTTCATGGCCATGGTCTTTGGAGAAGCCTGTGGGCATGGCATCTTCCCTGCCTGGAGATGCCCTGGCCGCTGAGGAAGAGCTGGAAAAACTGGAGAATGGGTCAAGTTGCCCAGTAGCCAAAACCCTGGGAAGGTGTTTTTGGCAGCAAAGCACACATCGTTTACAGGAGCCCTCCCCGATCCCTTCTGCCCCCTCGGTGACTACCGCCACTGTTTGCTGCGCCGTATTTTAAAGCATTGAACGTTTAATTATAAATGGCATGATAATCCATGGCTAATGAAGTACAGAGCCCTGCGGATGCGGCGGATGCAGCTTGCATTAGCTGCCGCTCGCTCCTGACAACTTAATAAAACACTCGTTATCCGCTGCCAGCCAGGAGAAAGGTTAGATCCCTGTTTAATAAGTAATTTCTAATGAAAAGTTTCGGGCTGGTAATCAAGGAAATGCACCGGCCACGGTTGCAAGTGTTTATGTGATTCTCGGTGAATTATTCCTACGGCGTTTGTGCGCGGCTGCAGCCATCGCACGGGGTCGGGTCGGGCTGGCTGCTTGTGCCGAGGGGAGAAACCTCCTCGCCCCGCGATCCGCACCCCCGGAGAGATGGGCACCCATCCCGAGAGAGGAGATGGGGACCGGGGCCGGCCGGGGTCTGTCATGCGTTGGGCTAAGCAAGGGGCGGCTTTGTCCTCGCTGCTGGGG
>NW_009598727.1:0-34037 GCF_000690535.1 Cariama cristata
GCGCTTCCAACGCGCTCTCTTGGCATCCTCCGCATCTTTGTTAAATCCGGAAATTTTTTGGAGCGCAGCTGCCGGGTTGTTCCCTCTCTGTGTTTCTGTCCCCCAGCTCCCCCTTTTCCGCTCCAGTTCCCTGGCGCTTTCAGGAGCTACGGCCCACCCACTTCTTCACCGTGAAGTTGACGGCATCCAAGATGCTTTCCAACCTTTGTCTCGGTCCCAGTTAAAAGTACTCGCACCACATCATTCCAGTCCATCTGTGGTGGAGCCGCAAAAAGGACTGGTGGCAAGGCTGCCTTTTTGCGTTTTTAAAGTGTGATACTCTTGCTGTATACGAGACAGAAATGATGCGGAAAGGGTGCAGGAGCAGTATGTCACATTTTATTTGTGATCTTTTAAAATGTCTTCATAAAAGGGTACAGTTTTTAGGCTGAGTATAACATTCAGTATTTTCTAAATATGTAACAAAAGATACCTGCCAGTACACAACTGAAAGTCTAATGGGATACAGAGTCTCAGACTGCACGGATTATATTTTCCAGGTGTTCACTGTTGAAGAAATGATGCCCCATGTCCAACACATGAAAGGAGGTCACAGTAAAAACCTTTTTCTTAAAGACAAAAAGAAGAAAGGGTTCTGGCTGGTGACTGTTCTGCACAACAGGCAAATCAATTTAAATGATCTTGCTAAAAAACTGGGTGTTGGAAGTGGAAACCTAAGATTTGCTGATGAAAACGCCATGTTGGAGAAGCTGAAAGTGGGCCAGGGCTGTGTGACACCACTGGCCCTCTTCTGTGACCAGGGAGATGTGAGGTTTGTGCTGGATGCTGGCTTTCTGGAAGGTGGCCATGAAAAGGTGTATTTTCATCCAATGACAAATTCCGCAACCCTGGGCTTAAGCCCTGATGACTTTTTGAAGTTTGTGAGATCAACGGGCCATGATCCCATCATCATACATTTTGATGAAGACAAGTAGATGAAGTTCACTTTTCTACTACTAGGCATAGATTTTGTAGAGCAAAAGAGCAAAACTGGTGAAAGTCTCACTACAAATAAAATTTGGAAAAACAGGCTTGCTCCTTTTTTTGTTTTTTTCAATTGTGTAAGTTTATATTGTATAATCTGGTGAGAAAAAATACTGTCTTCGGGTTCTTAGAAGTTTAACAGGATATTCTTAAAAAGACAAGACATATTTGCAACCTACCAGTAAGTAGAAAAGGCATTATTTAAATAATGTTATAGTCTTTGTTAATAAAATGGCTAAAACTGGAACTTCCCATGTGTGGTACTGGCCTTGAAGGTTTAAACTTAAAACAACATCATTAGGAAGTAACAAATTAACTTAGACGTTCTAAAATATTTGTCAATACACACAGGACAGAGCTGTCTAGACTGTGTACCTGTACCCATTTATTGTTGCTACCACACATTGCTTGCTTATTATTATTTTTACCTAGAAAAAAACAACTTACCTACACTACAGAAAACGCATTTGATTGTCTACATTTTTAGTTGCATTTTTACTTTCACAGTATCCTCCCCTGCAGGTGCCTGACCAGGGGTAGCATGTCCTGGTGAGACCGGGGAGGAAAGGTAATACAACCCAGAACACTCTTAACTTTTGTGCACAACCTCTACAGATTCACGAACCCAGGGAGGACGTGCATCTTCTCTGCTCTGCTGTACCTTGACCGGCACCTACAGAAATGCAAGAAATGGTACAGCAAGTAGCTGTACTTGAGCCGCTCCCTTCAGGAGAAGGGGACTGCACGTACAAACATCCCTGTGTTTAAGAGGTTGAGGGGAGGCTGATTTGGCTTTCAACAGATGATATATATTTAGTATAGAAAAGCATCTACTGTCACAAGAAGAAGACCGGTACATTCTCACCATTAAATTTCTAATCGAATTCTTTCTCCTCCTCTCTCTTGCCTAAATGAATAACCTTCAAACTGATTGTATGTTGAAGACAGAAGCACAGAAACTCCATGAAGTCCAGTAACCATACTGGGGCAACAAGTACCCACACAAAACCCGAGGACAGGGGAGTAGCAAAAGCCAGGGACAAAACCTGAAGACGGTGGGGAAAAGGAGTTTTGAACGCAGCCTAACAGAAGCGTCATGTACAAACTATGGCTAAAAGGCATGCAGTGGTGTCAACACAAGCTGAGAAGAATGGAAAAGGGTACAGAGGAGTCAAGAAAAAGCACATAGAAGGATCTGCCAACTTGGATGACTCTTTGCTACTGCATCACGCTGAGGGATGCAGTGCTAATGACAAAGGGAAACGCTTCAAAAGAAACACAAGGCAAAATCAGCCACTCTGACTCAGTTTCGTTCTAGATGGCCAAGACAGTTCTATGAGAACATCAGCATTTATGTGTTGGATTGGGTTTTTCCTTCCTATTAAGAAAGTAAAAGCTTTAATTCTACAGAATGAACAACTACCATTAACTAAGAAAAAGCATCTCTTAGGGCAAGGCAAGTTACTTCACAAACATCCTTACCGTGGTTTCCTTCATTTCTGAAGGATTTGGCACCTGTTCTCAGAGATGTGAACTTAACGACAGAATATTTCCTGATACAGCAGTGTAAATTCTCCCCTCCGCTTTCGAAAGACACAAACCAACCCCATCTATCATGGCAGTCATCTCAAATGGGAAAGAAGTGACCTAAAAAATGTTGAAGAGTCACTAGAAAGATGTCCAGAAGATGTGATTTTGTAGAAGTTGTTGTTAAAAGACTGAAAGGAACATCTGGTATTTAGGAATATTGGGTTGATTAATGAATTCTGGATTGACAAATGCATTACTAAATTAGCTAGGTATTAAGATAGTCTTGTGTGTCTTTAAAAGCAAAGTTTATTTTACCCTCTGCCTGCCACGCACCCTCCCTCCCCTTTAAGATTTCTTCTTTGTGGTACCCCAAAATCCTTTATCGCTTAAAAAAAACTATTACATTTGACTTGTCAAGGTTTTTAAATCCAGAAAGTTTTAAATGCGAAAAATTGTTTTAAAGACGTGCACAATAGCAGTTTCCTATGTTTCATGAATCTTAAAATCTGTACTACCTAAAATTAAACTACCTTTGTCCTCAGAAGGGATTCTGAGACTTGTCTCAGCAAAAATAACAACCAAGCAAAATCAAAGCTTCAAATACTACATTTGGCAAATCTATAATGATTGCTTTTTGTATTTACTTATGAAATTAGTGTCTTTCTTTTTTTTTAAATAATACCAAAATAGTGTATAGTTAAAAGCTACACATGTCTACACAAATAAACACCACAAACCAAACTACACGCTGTCCAGAAAAATTCTGCTACGGTTTTATCCGTTTCCTTCCGGAAGAAATACTCACTGAACACATCACCAACTGACCACAACGCCATTACTGAACACCAATATCCTTCCAGTAACACCAGTTTCCAGAAAAAGTGTGTATAAATGTACACACAAAGTAAGAATAAAAATTATTTGGTTTGGCATTTTAATAACATCATTAATAAATGTATACAATGGCAAACATTAAAAAAATCGTATGTAAAGGAAATTACAGTTTTAAATAAGAGCTTTTTAAGTTTTGTTTCACACCTAGGTACATTCCTTTAAGGCAGTTTTATTAATATCAAAGCATTATTTACATATACATTATCATCTAGCTCTAAAATTCATACATGAGAGCTCCTTTGCTGAGGCTGCATCACGTCTTTGAAAAAGTTTAGAAATAATACGTGTTGGGAATGTTACTAAATCCTCAGCAGACTATCAAAAAAGTAAATAAAAATTATACATTATATAGTACTACAACCTCTTTTGTAATCTTGAACTAGCAGTGACAGATTTGGCAACTCCTGGGGTAAAAAGCTGTGTGTGTACTCTTGTTGTACACTGTCCAACAGCTGCCGTGTTCTTCCCCTGGGAGTTCGTGTTCCAGCGAAGCGGCTCCCAAATTAAATTTACATTTTTATTTTATTCTAATTTTAAGGGCACAGACTGGAAAGATTAAGATTAAGAAAGGAAAAAGAAAATAATTTAAAAATCAGCAGAGCACGGAGAACCTCCTGGCTGCTCTTCTGCTCTGAAACTTCTTTGCAAAAGAAAGTGCTGGGAGAAGTAGATTCTGATCTCTTAAATGCAAATTTATCTCCGGTGCTGCTTTTGGCTAATTTAGCAAATACAACCCAAAAATCCCACTCTGGCCTCCGTACTGATGCAAACGAAGCGGGTTGAAACCAGCTCACAATGGCAGAGATGGGCAGTAGCCAGGAGGACCCTGGCACACAAGCCTGACCTACGCTAGCCTCTGACCTAGCAGGATGCATTCTGCCCCCAAACTCTCCTACAAGGAAACTTTGCGTAGGTTTTTGGGTGAGGGGGGCTCATTTCTAAAACAGGTTATCAGTTAAATAGCGACTGTAAGGTTTGTGACTACGCCCTGGCTGTGAATGCATAGATGCTTTAAGAAGGTGTAGTAACATGCAAAAAGCAAGTGTAGAAGTCGTGACGGGTTATCTTGGACAACTTAATGAATACAAAAAAGAGCTGAGCTAATGAAACAAAACGTCAGGAGATGCCCGTGTGATGAAAAGGACACGGCCACACGTGACGAGGGCAGCTGACGTGTGTCCAGCAATGCTCCTCGCAGAGAAGCGTGTGCCACGCAGTCATGGCAATATGCCACTCTCGCCTAATTCCCAGGGACTTGGAGAATCTACCTAAACACAGACAACTGCTCGGATTCGGTGAATACAAACAGCATTTGGCACTACAGTTTAAATCTGTTAATTCAAGACACACATGTTCTTCTAAAAATAGTGATGCTACTAAATGGTTAGGGTTTAATACTTTGAAATGCATGAGTCCTCTGTTGTCAGAGAGAGCTAGGAGAATCCAGTCACAGTCAGACCCTGAAATGAGCTTGAAAATACCATCATTTAGAATCAAGAGATATTTTCCTAATGTTTATGGTATTTCAGTTCTCTTTCGTAACAGCTATGCCTTTAGTAAGGGCTACCGGCATTCCAGATTTCATAATCTCTGTCGATGAAATTCTGTCAAGGGAACTTTTCCTTCAGTCTCATGGCTCTGCCTGCACTGCAGTACAGGAATGGCACAGAGACCAGGCTTGGCACCAGATTCTTACTGCTTCGTGTACCCTTCTCCTGGAGCACGCCAGGGCTCGCTCTGTCTCCCTTGATACTGAGGGAGAAACTCCGCTGTGCCCTGAGCTTTGAGCGCACACAGGGACACGCAGATTACCTGTACACAGCTACACAGGCCCTGCCACGTCGTGCCTCTCCTAGCCATGGCCATCCATCCCACCCGCCCCTCTGGTGACATCTCCTAGCTGTCGCTGCGTGGCTTGGAATGCCCCGAATCCTTCCCAAAAAGGTCAGTTACAACGTGGGAAATTATCCCAAATGCAACTGAGCTCAGGCTGCCTACAAAACCATTGTGGAGCTGGATTTCAGGACTGCTTTGGGCTTCAGATCGCTCCTGGGATTGCTCTTCTATGTTCCTAACTCTGCAAAACTCATCATGCTGCCACTGAAATCAGTTAAAATCTCAACACTGAGAATAAGGGACCAGAAATGGATGCTGGTGTGAGCTGGTAATCAAAATAAACCCATGATTTTAATGAAATACCAGAAACATCTTCAGAGGAAGAATGCAAATTCTGTATGGTGGAGAGCTGCAAAATTGGTCCCATTTTCACTTAAGAAAAAAAAACCTCAAAAATGTTTAAATTATCTGTGAACACAATCCCAGGCTGAAGCAACTATTTATATTGTAAAACAAAAATACTCTGTTTAGATCTCGATCTTTGAGCACATTTTATGATAAGAAGCATTTCAGAAGGAAGTCACTTCCAGGAAAAAAACCCAAGAAAATTTCCCCTTCTAAAGCTTATTGAACTTTGCTCTTTTTTCCCCTTTTTGACAAATTTTCAGTAAAATAAAAAAATGACTGGCCAGTATGCTTTTGAATCTGTTGAACTGCATTCTCTCTCCAGTGAAAAATGATTCTGTTCCAACTGTCCCTGACAGCCTGAGACTCCATAAATGATAAAACCGGTAAGCCGTTATTAAGCTGAAGTTGCAGTGGCTCTACCACATGGCCTAAGCAGCGGCACAATCAGTTTACAGGTAGTCTGCAACCATCTCATGCTTACCTTTACTGACGTGACTGGCGATAGCTGTGGGTGAAGTTACGTACATGCCTGCTGGAAGACGGGATGCTAGGAGGTTACACAGTTAACTTAACCCTTTAGAAGAGGAATATGAATGTGCTTACTGGTTTGTAATAAAACGTAATTACAATAACTCATTTTGGATCTGCTTGTAAGTTCACGTACACTTCGTCTGAGCTCTCTGCAAATGCTTTCAAGACAACAAATGTATGCAGCCACTGAATGTACCAGTAACATTTGTTGACTTTAATATAAATCAATAATGAACAAAATGTATCTTACTAGTGAAAGATAATCGTAAGGGGAACCGATTGTAAAATGCGTATGATATTATTTACATTTCTTTTTGCCATCAAGAAAGCTCCTAAGCCACAATCAGCTCATGTCCAAAGACAAACAATAATAAAAAAAATTAGTCAATACACAAACATCGTAAGACAGTCTTATCCTGGAAATGCCATTTGTTGAAAACAGCCTTATATTAAAAGTTATAGAAAAATCATACCTGACCATTTCCTGTCAGCAACATCTGAACATATATACGTAGAATAACTTGGGAATGTGAAAAACACAAATGACAAACAATTTCTATATAATACGATTATCCCATGACTCCCACTTTTGTTAGTTATTGAACTTTTTCATGTATGTAAACAAATTTTTCTCTTGCAGTATGCAACAAAAAATCAGCATAAACTTTTTAAAGAGCAATTTCATGCAGATTATGCTAACCAAATAAGGCAGCAAAGTGCCAGTAAGCTGTGAGGTTTTTGTATCTGTATATACAGTCGATTTCAACAAAATACTACAGCATTTATTTTAGATTTACAGAAGTAAATATAAACTGCTAGTTATGGGGTTTTTTGGCTAATTATTAGCAGAAGCTTAAGCAAATCAGTGGCTAATTTCATAAACAGAAGATGAAAGAAGTTTGTTTGTTTGTTTTTTTCCCTGGAGTAATTCTTGAGACCTTAAAATTCTTGGTCCTTAGGGAGATGAGAACTGTCCTTTATTCAGTAGATCTTAACAGTGCAATGTGCAATAATTCCTAAGACCATCTACAAATTTTCGGCAGTAGACTCCAGTAGAGCTCCTTGATTCAAGGAAGGAAGGAAGGTAGGTAGGTTTTTATTTCTTGCCTGCTCTAGTCACGAAGAATGTAAAAAATTCCCTTAATTTTTATTAATGATTCCTACAGTCGCTGTCTTGTTACTTCAGATATAAAGGCTTCATACTGAGATACTGAAGGACACTTTTCTCTCTGTGTTCAGTTGAAAGGCAGAAAGAGAAAAGAACATAAGAAAAGCTTAAAGTGTAGAAGTATAAAATACAGAGTTAAGTCACTAACAGAACTAACAGCACTAATAGCATGCATCCAAGATGTTTTAATGAAGTCAAGAGAAGGACAGAATGCCAAAGACAAGCTTTATAAAAACGCAGTTTCCTTGTAGTATGGAATACTTTGTATGTTTTGTTAAACTATTCTTTTAGATTTATCTGTCCCTTTCTAAGAACTGACTTCAATATTACTTCTTAATGTGATTTCTTTGAGCTTTCTTCTTCAAGAGATTTGAAAGACAAAAATAAATGTCATTTTTACAGACAAAAGGCTGAATGGGATGACGTTCCCTGCCTACACAGGCAAAATAACTGCTGTAAAACAACCTCTTCTGGCTTAACTAATAAGCAAGATAGAAGCCAGTAAAGCAAGCGGTATTTACATCTGGTTAATGCAATGTGCACTTGTTCTTATATGTAATGCTGTTAGTTTGTTGTAAATGAAATTAATCTCATTTACATTTTGGGCAGGAAACTCACCACTTGGCCCACATCTCATGTAGTGGGTAATAGAATTAGGAGCTTTGTTGCTCCCTAGACCTGCTTTTTGAATTTCTGCTTTCTGGGATAGCTTCCACATCTGCAGAGAAAAGCATTTCATGTTATTCATTTTGTTTATCAGGACATGAAAAACATCCTCATGCATTAAAATACATTCTACTTATTAGTAGAGCAAAAGGATATATCAACACTTTTTTTTTTTTTTTTTTTTTGAGGAAAGGACAGAGGAGAGGGATAGAAGAAACTCGCTGGAAGTGCCTACTCAACTACACTCATTAAAATTCATCTTAGCATTTAGAATAACCAGGTATTATTTTCAAAGCCACAACCAGATATACTTAACTTTCAGATACACTAACCCTAAATTCCTTAGGAAAAGGAAAAAAAATAATCAGATGTAATCAAGGCTGACTGAACCCAGCAGAGAACGAAACTCATCTTTGCATTTTTACCTGCTAGACATCGACAGAAACATTCGCATTCAGTTCTGCAAAACAGAAAATTATCTTTGCATGCAACAGCCTGAACGTGCAAAATGCAGCATCTTAATTTACGATTCACTTAAAGCAAAGCATCAAGCAAAACTTTAACTGCAAGTAAATTATTCAGCCTGAACAATAAAACCTTTTTTGGCCAGCAGCCACATATTTAGTGTTTAGAATTACCATGCAGAGTCCTAACTTACAATTTCTAAAGGCAGCAGGGCCCAAGGAATGAGCAAGCGCACCGTGTGCTTTACGGCCGGCCGTTGGAATGGCCAAGGAGCAGTAGTGATTGTGTCTGAAAGGAATTTCACAGATCCTTCCACCAATTGAGCATAGGCCGAAAGAGACATCCATGACATATGTATTGTTAAAGCGTAAAGACCAAAAAGTGGAGGAAAAATAATCCTTCTGTACATGAGAACGTTTCTTTTCTTTCGTATATAATAAAGAAATGTTGGCAATTTATTTCTCAGAGACATTAAAAAGTCTCCGGCAGCATGCTTTCACCGCTGCAGCTGAACTCAATGGAGCAAAAATAGGAGCACAAAAAGTTATTACCCTCAGAACTGAAATGTAATTCATTACAAATTTACAAAACAATGCAAAATAGTAGCTTGAGCTGGACAAGCGCTCCCACAGAGGACCTGAGACACTAGTGTTCAAAGCTGCTAACACTCAGTTATTCTGAAGCCCTTTGCATTTAAGAGAGAAGCTGGTTTAATGCTGCCCCTCCCCAATGGAGCAAGGTAAACCACAGGCTAAAAAGGCATTAAATACCAGACAGAAATACTCACTATCAGATTTTTTTCTACGTGAAAGCTTAGTGCAGTGAAAAGAAATGAAACAATGCAAACTGAAGGGCCCTGTGGGCAGTGGCTGGAAAAAAAAAAAGTATTTTGTTGCCTTGATAGCAAGCTTTAACTTCACCCTACAGGGGTAACCTTTACAAGTTCTCTTTAGACCTTGGCCTTGCTCATGACTACAGTTGGGGTTCAGTGGTCATGCTGGAGAGTCTGTAATCTACCTTGAGACAATACTGGGATTTTCTGTAGCTGTGACAGTCCAAGGACCTAAGCAAGACAAGGCTGGCAAACGAGAGAATAGCATGCCTGAAAGCTTGCCGGATTTCTCCAACAATAGCAGCTGATCTAAATAGAAGATACTACCTCTAGCTACAAAACTTGTTCTCATTGTAACAAGCAGTCTCGCTGCAAGACACCAGCTTGCAATCAGTTAAGAAAAATACAGATACTGGTAGCACAGTACGAGTTTATAATAAGGACTCTCAGAGCTAAGAAGGTTTTCTCTGTAATTCCTTACGTAACTTGCAAAATGTATTATGCACACGTCGCTTCAGATAACAGTGCCATTCATCTCAAAGCTAATTCAAACACATCTGTAAGTTAACAGAAATGAAGTCAAATGACATGATCCAAGATCAGAACACTGATCTCGCTGCATAAGAGTAAATGCGTGTGAAATTAAGACTGTATTTCAGATTTGGGTTTTTTTTTTTTTTTTAACTGGTAAGACAATTCCGGAGGGAATACAGCAATAACTAACAGCACGCTGTGAACAACGCTGAGAAGTAGTGAGAAATTTATCAGCCCAATAATAATGGGTGCCTGCAGACACGGTAAAGGATGGCTGCTTTACATTTTGAAACAGTAATTTTACCCTCCACAGAGTGTCTTTGAAACACCCAATCTTCTCCTCTTGTTCCTTCTCCCCACCTTGAAATGTAGGCTGGAGCTCTGGAAAGGGCACACTCTGCATTTTATTAACAATTCTCCTGGATGAAATGAAGACCTTATAGACTAACATATGGGATGTCTGCTGCTTTTCCTTGAGGACCCATGTATTTGCTACCCCTTCCTAGTTAAACACTAAGGAATTAAAGTTCAACCCTCACAGCAGTACCGTGACTGCCACAAAACGGCTGGCCAAATAAATTCAGTTGTAAAAATCAGAATATGCCATTCACTATTTTCAACATTTATATTGAAATATTAGATACATTTTCATTCAGGGTTTTTGTAGTGTATGTAATTTCAGGCTGCCATAACTGTCAGTAACTATCGCCTCTTGCAAAAAAGTACTAAGGTCTAAAGCCTCATGCAATTATAGTTTAAGTACGGTAAGATTTTAAACTCTGTTTATATTTACCATTGAGAAGTTTCAAGCAATTGCAGGGACAGTGGCATATTAAGTAATTACTTTTCAACATTTCTCTTTAGCTGGTCATCTGGGATTTAATGAATTACTCGCTTAAGCATTCCTATGCTCCCGTAACTTTGCAAGCAATTTTTTTTTTTGGTTATTTTTTCTTTTATTTAACTGTGTCAACAGTTTTTCTGTTGTTTTGTTACACATCTTGTTTTCTATTATATTAGCGCTACTTCTATTAAGAAGAAAAAATGAATTTCCACCATAATCAATACAGGTTTTTATTACCATACATCACAAGGAGTCTCATATAACTCTGTTATTTGACTCCTAATAAAACCGTACACTTCACCACATTTGTACACCAGACGTGGAAAGACAAAGCATACAAAAGGGAAAAGGTGGAAAGGGTCATTTTTTCATTACAAGTGCTGCATATCATGTCACTATTTATTACCTCTTCATAAGAATTATCATTTATGTTTAGGATTATGAATGCTCTTCATATTTACTGATGTTCAAATATTTTAGTAAGCATGAATAGTAATTCATATTTATTGTGCAAGCTGGAGGCACTGAATTATTGGGCTTCTGCAAAGTGCATTTACACCAGGACATGGCATAAATGGAAAAGGTAAGACACTGAAATGTCTCTAAATCCTTCATTAGTATCTCATTTTTGAAAGAAGGGGAGGGGAAGTATTCTTCCTCCAGATACGTAATCAATGTGTTACTGATACATCTGAAAGCACGAGCACAACTGAAAAGTACCGTCTTTGTACTGGAAATTACGTTGTTCACTGTGCCATTTCTGGCAATGCAGCATGCGATTGGCTTAACATGCATTCAGTAACATACAGGAAAAAAACCAAAATATTTGTAATGTGTGACAAATAAAAATATAACTTGTATTATGAAGACTTTTAAAGGCATGCAAAATATATACAGTGCAATTAATGTTTCATGCAAACTTTGGTGAGGTTACAATTTTACATTCAAACATGCCAGAGTACACAACTGAGCCCTATGCCATTGTTCTTAGAAAACAACCACCCACAGATCTAACAAGGAATTATTTTTCTGTTGTAGCGAAATTATCTCTAAATCCAGTGGACGTTGAGAAGAACACCTATATGTCATATTAGACTCTCTATATATTTAATAATACAACTTCCTTCTCATACACAACCATACTCATACCACACAGTTTTACTGTCTTCAGAAACCAGCAGCGGGGATTCAGCCTCACTAGTGTTTGTGCAGGCGGTAGGAACAAATTCACTAGTCAGAACTGAGCGTGGGTCACTACGATCAGATTTCGGATTAGCAGAAGGCTGTTCCTGATTTTTCGGTACTGATCTAATTGCGCACAGATTTGCCTGATCAGTTGCTTTTGATGCAGGTCTTTGAGGCAATCCACTTATATTACTAACTAATTCAGTGTTAAAGGATAAAAATGGCTGAGCCACAGTAAATGATCCTGTGCTGTCATTACCAGATATACTGACTTTATCATTAAACACACTTGTGCTTATCAAAGTTCTGTCATGAAAATTTGACCTTTCCATCCTTGAAGTCTTAGGCACATCAGAGTTACATCCTAAATTACGTGGTTTAACTGCATTAGCCACATCGCTTTGGGGAACACAATCTACTCTGTAAGCCACACAGTGAAAAAAATGAGAGGATAACTGGTGTGCTGAGTACTCACTAGAGGTTGATGGAACACTTCTGTCGGCGGTGGATGGTGCTGGATCAACTGATACAGGTTGCCTGCTGTCCTTAGACAAAAAATCGTGAATGCTTGTCCTTCGAGTAGTTCCTTCTGCCGTAGAAATCACGCTGCTTGCACGAGGTAAGGTAGCATAAGGATTGCAATCTCTTGATTGTCGCTGTGATACAGTTGCTTGTATCTTTTCTTTAACCGATTTGGCCTTCCCTTGAGCGCCTGACGTAAATTTTATCGGAGAACTAGTAAAGTAGGTGTCTTCCGTTCTACGAAGGCTGGGCCTTACAAATTGTTCTGGTTTAATGGATCGTCCATCTGAGAAATCAACTGTATTTTTTACGCTTAACGACCTCACAATACCACAACCGGCAGACGGCTGTTTTCTTAGCTTTTCCTTTCCTGTCAGCTCTGCAGACTCAGATAAGCTTTTCATGACTTCATCTAAAAGATTCTCTTCACTTGCAGATTTCATCTGTCAAAAACATGAAACATCTTATAAATTTATAAATTGTAATTGTGACATTTTCTTAAGCAATCTTAGTGGATGTAAATGAAGAATGATTATAAAAACTTGGGGTTTTTTAATTTATCAGACCTAAACAGCCGTATTAAACATCTATGGTACGCACTCATTAGTTTTCTGTACAGCTTACAGGCAAGTACTTTGAAAACTAGGTGTCAGATGATCGTAACTACCTGGAATTAGTTCCTGGAATACTGATTAACTCAACAAATCAGATGATCAAATCTTCAAGTTTATCTTCTCACTCACTCACCCTCTGCCACCACTCATCAATACTTCTGAAGCAATTTCATATGGACTATTATTTTAACTTATGCTGATCCTCTGCAGCTAAAAGCTTAAATTCTCCATACACTCAGATAATAAAGACAAAAATCTCAGAAAGTAATACAAAACACATAACCTTTAGGCACTCTTGATGCCTAAATTTGGACCAGACAGCTCCCAATTTTTTCTTTTTGGAGAAAAGACTTGAGAGCTGGGGAAAAAAAAGTTTAGGTGAATACTATTCACAGACTCAGGGGAGAAAGACTGCAGTCTTTTTCAAAATGGTAAAAGGGGCGATTTGGAAAGAATTAAGCTAAAAGCATTATGGAAATGCTCTTGCAGAAGACTGGAAAGAGATCTCCTGAATACCCTTCCAACCTGAATGATTCCGTGATGCTATGAAAGGAATTCTGTGATTCATGAACAGCAGTGGACTAGACTTGATGACTCAGGTGGTTTCTTTTACTTCTATTGCCAGAGAGTATTGTCTAACACTTAAAAACCAAAAATCCTTCTCAGAGAGACCATAGGTGAGAGCTCTGTTTAAGTATCTAACAAAACAATGTAGAAACTTAGTCCAGATTCCAGTCACTACCCCAGAATACTCCAATCAATTCAGCTGTGAATGTAGATTTATCCATTTCAATTGTGTCGTTAAAATTAGATGGGAGTCTGACCTTCACTCTTGATATGCCCCAGTCACAGTAACTGGCTTACTTTATCCCAGTGCACTTCTAGGTTTCGGGCAGATCTACTCAAGAAGTAGTGATGAAGAAATTAGAATACTAGCAGAGACAAGGTAATTTGGGGCTTCTAACAATCTCTCACTGATTTACAGAAACATTCTCTTTGTCCTACTCCTCTCAGATTTCTATGAGCTCCAAGGTCGGGTTTTTGTGCAGCAGAACTAAAAAGATGAAACTGAAGCAGACAGGAGTCTCTCCTCAGGGAATAAAGTAAAGCATCTTCCTTAGTAAGACAGATCTGACAACAGCTCTTACTGAAGACAAGTGCTGAACGGGAAGAAGAAAAGTAAACCTTCTTAGAGTTTGTGGCCTTCCATCTGAGCTCTGACGAGCGTGCCATGCATCCATACAATTTTGTGCAGCAGAGATTGACTTTCTTACCTAATTTAACAACCCGGAAAGGGTCAAGCCGTGAACTGCCAAATGATTTTGTGTGTAATCTAGCAAGTACAGTTTATCAGGGTACAGTTCACACTACTTCTTAATGCAGGCACAACCACTATCTCCACAGAGTTTTAAAGCAATTCTACTCACCATTAGTCTTCTACTAATTCTCTGCCCATATATGGGATAATACATAGTTAAAACATTTCTTAAACTAACCTCACTTGAGGTACTCTTGTTGCTTTCTTCTAAAAACTGTTGTAGGGTAACAACTTCACTTCCAGGAGAACCAGTTTTGCTCTGTTTTCCACGACTATCCAGTGTTTCAGACGTTCTTTGCTGGAGCACAGGACTGGACCTCGTATGACCTTTCAAATACTGAATAGGACTGCTGCTGCTACTAGACCAAGCCTCATGTTCGTGTAGCAGACTAAATTCTCCGCTGCTGTGACTCTGCGGCCTGCTTTGATTGTTAACTGCACCTGCTTTTGGGGTAAATGGTATTAAGTATTGCCATAACAAAAATATATGAAAGCTATTAAACAGTATGTACTTACTCCAATCTGGAGCGTTATCAGATTCAGTTAACAACAATTCTATTTAAAACGCTAAAAAAATCCAGTTGTCCTTTTTAACTCAAACCAAATATATTATTAATACAATTGCACTCCCCTTACTTACCTCTTACAGCTCTTTAAACATGACATGATCTTTTTCAGTAAAAAAACCCTACCTTTCACTTACTATCTGGGCCTCCACCTACATAATACTATATTCCAAGAGGCTAGATACGCCTCCACTCTTGTTCAGCATCACTATGAGGCACGCACTCTAATATACTACTACTGAGTCTTACATTAAATGAAATACAAAGGATGGAACTGAAAGAAAGCATTTTCTTCAACATAGTTCTTCAACAAGAACTATTTAGGAATGCTGCTTCTCCAACAGTTTCTGCCTAGTTTATTACAACTGTGACCTGAAGGAAGCATATGGCATTAAATGCAAAATAAATTCCACAACACCAATTATTTTTGTTTTTCAATAACTGTGAATTGCTAAAAAAATACTGATGAATAATCAAGTATTTCCTATTTCATGTTACTCCTAAGAAATGAAATTAAGTTTGAAGAAAGATAAATTGTTTACAGCAGAAATCTCTAATCCTGTACAGAAACTGGGGCGAGGTGTGCCTCAAAGAATCCTTTACAGAAGAAAGTATCAAACAGAGAGAAAATAAACTAATAAAAATCTTAAGCTAGCATTCATCTCTAAATTTCCAAACAAACAGATACTGTTTAATACACGCAAGCCATGAATATTATATGAAGTCTGAAGTTGGCAGCATTCTAGTCTAGTATATACTATGGTCTCCAGCTAGAATGGCCAGTATAAACAAAAAAATAATATATCAAGGCTCGTAATATATGAAATTTAGAGAATACTGCTAAATACAGGAATGTTATTAATCGTCTAAAAACAAAATATAAAAGTTTACAGGATAGTATCACATACACCGTTTTGCCCAGTTTGTGTTGTACACTGTACAGCAGCACTGCACACGTAGTAGGACACTAGGAAAAAAAAATGGAGCAACTTCTCTGCTTAAAAAGAAGGGATTTTAAAGTAATTTGCAGGGAATTCTTATTTTGTAACATTGTTGGTTGGGTTAGGTTTGGTTTAGAATAGTTTGTAACATATACTAATACCACCTTTTAATGTTTATTAAAAACGTAACTTTTATTAATACTTGTATCCTTTCCCAATTTGGGCAATGAAGGCTATAAAATGCTTAAAGAAAAACATGCTGTGGTGTGTTGTGAGAATTTTTTTTTTCCCCCTATATAGATGATCTGACAGAGAAAAAATGGAAACGAAGCATGTGTGTAAATTCACCTACAGCATACCTTTGACTTCATGGAGTGAGGCATTGTTATTGCTATTGCTAGTGGACGTTCTGCCACTATCAAGGCTGGCTGGTCTGGAAGCTAAATGGAAAATTAGGAGACACCATGATGAACAAAATTTTAGCAGATGACACGGTACCTTTACATTCTGATCACAGAATGCTCAGAGGCAGGAATCATGCACTATTTCACAGGCTGAGCATGCCCATTGTCAACAAAGTGGTTTCTTACAGATCAGAAAGCGAAGGGATTTCCAGGCAGTCCAAGAGGACACTTTAGAAAAGGGCACTACAGGAATAGTAAGGTACAAGGAAGAGGAAAAGAGAAATAGAGTGTACATTTAGAATTGGAACTGACTGGTTAGTGGGAAACCAGGATTTTGGAGATGAACGGATGGGCATGCAGAAAGCTGCTCGTGATTAGGTCACTTACAACAGATTTGACAAGGAACCTTGCACATTGTTGAAATGCCACGAACAGGAGGAGCAAGAGCATCTGCACAGATAATGTCCTGTACTCCTAGCCAATACAAGGGAAATCCACTGTTACTGTCTTCAAAAGGGTTTGCTGCTCAGACTAGTTTTAAGTGCTTATACTAGAGTTAAAACTTCACTTCTAAATAGTCTGTTATAGCTTCCACTTCATAGGTTTGCTTGAAGGAACACGTAATGATTTTATAAAATACAGTACATGACAAATTTAGGTTTCACTGAACAATAAACATTGAAAAATGAGGCCAGATTTGGACTTGGGTTCTTTAGGACTGAAATTATAACTCTTTTATTTTACTAAATTTTAAAAGGGAAAATGTTTTGATCCTGTTCAGATGCACTTCATAGATACTTTCTATTAGAGATATAGAACACATCTATCTGATGTAAAGAAAGAAAAGAATAATCCGAAGAAATGATACTATACATTCAAGAGATATGCAAATCACAGAAAGCATGCTCACTTGTAATGATGCCATTCACTTTTTTTTTTTTGCAAACTTCGTTAACATTCACATAATACATCCTTAATTCATTTAATTAAAGTTCACATCTTACCATGAACTCTTGATCCTGTACTAGAATCATCACTAATACCTTGTGGACTTACATCTTCAAAGGATGTAGTATCTATACACAGAGACATAAAAGAAGATGTAAAATAAAACAAAATAAAAAGGTTACTGAAATATTTATCATCTGTAAAATATACTATTTTTTAAACCAATCCATTTTTACTTAGGTAACATTCTGCAGCAAAAATCCTGAAACATTTTTAAACTGCAGTTATTATACCTATTCAGTATCTTAACACTACAACTCAATTAAGGTTGCTTTTCACTGAAAAATTTAAAATATGAGTAAACCCAATATTTATATGAAATTGCTGTTACACACAGTCATATCACGGTGCAAAAAGCTTCTACCTATACCTTTATTATTTAGCAACTGCTTGGATCTGAAGCCTGTAGAAGAGTTGACAGTTGCAAAGTTGATAGCTGTAGTAGAGAAGGCCATAGCTCCCAATTCTTTCCTCCTTTTACCCGCAGATATATCATCAGGACCCTCCAGATGCTCAGAACTACCTGTCCATTGTCCTCCTGCTAGGACCATGGACTGCACCAGGTCATTCATGGCTGGGATGCAAATGAAAGCAAATGATCAGCATGGTCAATGTATTTGCTTCGGTTCTTATTTTGTATTGCAAAATGTTTGACAGTTTTCTAAGCGTTAAAGCGTACCGAATACCACAAGACATAAACACAAGATCATCCATGTTATGACATGCAATCAGCTCAATGAATGAGAAGTGTTCTAAGTCAGAGACTTCTTTCAGCTCAGTATGGGTCTTAAAACTGATTTTATCGGCTACAATCGCCATGCTTGCGCTGCAATGACATGTAGTATGTATGTTAGAAGCTTTGATACACTGTTTGCAATGATAAAATGGAATGAATAAGGACAAAATGGGCAAAGGTGCTAATACAATATAATGTCAACAATGATACGGGATCCTTGTACAGTGCAGGTTACTGCAGGGATACTGTATTTTACGTAATAACAAATAAAAGGATCTGAAAAAGATGACATCTGATGATATTCACCTTTACTTCACAAAACTAGAGAAAACTGTCCGCCCCTCGTTATAAAATAAAATAAAATAAATCAATACAACATTTTGGCAACAACAATTGATGAATACTTGAAGAGTGATAGACCACCATACAGCCTCGCACTATTTTCTACGCTTTCTTTAAACAAAAAATTACAGTGATTTCTTAACAAAAGGCTTATGAAATGCGTAATTCAGAACTATTTAGGTTAACACAGTGCACTGTAAATTTATATACACATAGAAACATGTGTATATAGACAACTATGTATACAAATATACGGAATCACAATGCACTGAATATATATATGTATGTGCGTGTGCTTGTAAATGTGTGGGTGCATGCCTGCATATGTGCACATATATAAAGTATTCAGTGACAAGGTTTTTTTTTAAAAAAAAGAAAAAAGGAAAAAAGAAAAAGCTCCAGCTCCTTGTATTGTAGCAGGACTTGCACATCGCAAAATAGGAGGAAAAATACAGCGCAGTCCAGGGAGAGGTTAGTGAAAAATTAGTAATGGAAGCCAGTGTAGCCATTTAAAAGAAGCTGAACTGTCATAAAGTCTTACACATGGAGCGACGGTAGAAGGCCTTCATTTTGTCTTTTTCCTTCGGTCTGTTCCTCAAAAAGGGCAGTCTTTTCAGTGCAACCACTTTTATGTCATAGCATGAGGAAAAACGGAAACAGGGAAATGAAAGAAAAAAAGGGAGAAGAACAGATGGAAGTTAAATGTTGAAACTAAGGACAGAAATGAATGTCTGAGTTTAAGCTATGTACGCTATGCTAAAAACTATCATTCTCATGCTTCTGTGTGATAATGAAATAGGAAAACTACACTGAAATATGAAAACTACACTATGAAAACTTTAATATACTCAGAAATGCACCGAAAATAATGGTGAAGAGTGTAATACAGTCTGAAAGTTCTAACTACCAAGCTCTTGAAAAAATAAATGTAACTTCCTTGCAGATGATTATAGCAATTGACGGTTATATAGTTTTTACTGTGAAAAATAACATTTCTTGAACATAAAGAAAAATGTGAAGCAAAAAAAAACTTAAAATGAAAGCAACTCTAAATACAGCTTTACTTTAAAATATGTTCACATCATTATTTTTTGAGATTAATAACTTTTGTAATGTTTTGCCCTACATCTCTAGTAGGACACAATCTGTTATCAGTCTTCATTTGTTACATTTTGTGCTCATTAATAATTTTGGTCATCTACTGTCTTGTAGAAAAATTATATGGATCTTATGTTCCATTTACTGTTTGTGTGCAGTAATTTTAATATTTTATTGAAATAATCCACTTCAAATCTGTAATAAGAAAAATAAATTCAAGATTTATTGACCGGAATGGTATACACCAGATTTTTTTTTAGCTGAAAAATACCAAATATTTAAAAAAAAAAAAAAGTAGTCAAAAGAAAATCCAAATGTGAGTGTCACTGTGACGTTTTGGAAGGGCTAAGAGAAAACTGAGATACACAATATCAGGAAAGGGAGTTAAAATTACCAACAGTATTAAAAGACGGACGAGAGGGAAATCACAAGTTAATCTTGTCCTTAGATTCGGCTGATCTGCATTAGTAACTGATTACCATTTTGAAGCATCAGATAAATGTGTCAGCTGACTGCCAAGCGTACAGGAGCCACATGCAAACAACTGGCATGTAAAGAGCCATAAAGAAATGCATAATGAAATTACCAAAAAGTTCTTATTTAGGCAGGTATGAAAGCAGTGTCGTCCAGTCTATCAGCTCAAGATCTGCTTAGTTTCTCCCTCCAAAGTCACTTCTGGGACACGTGCTTTGGTTTTCTGCTCAACCAGCCGGTTGTCATACCGCAGTTTCCGTTTTATGCAGCAGTGCGTATATACATACCCATTTACAAGTGCATGTGAACTACTTTGAGAGAGACCTAAATCTCCCTCTCCATCATATTATTCTGTGTTTGCCCTTAGAGTAAGGAGTTGACAAGACAATACATTTTTCACCGACGAACGAATGCCTGATTGGCACAGGCACAGCTCCTCTGTCAGGGCCTCACGGCGTGGGGTGGGCAAGAACAGGCAGAAAAGGCAGGCACCTGTGCCACCCATGTACGACAGCAGTACACTGAGGACGATGTCACCTTTGAATTATTCACTACGTAGGTATGCAGGTATTTCTCATTATGTACATAGACTTGCAGGTACTTCAAAATAACAAGGTTGGTTTGGTTTTGGTTTTTCCCAGATCAATAAAGCATTCCTCCTCTTGTAGACCCTAAGGAAATAAGCTAAAACCAACATAAACATAGAAGCTGACTGGCTCAAAAAAAAGCAGAAAGGCTGCTAAACCTCCCATAAAGGAGACAGGCGTGTTGTCTGTCTAATTGTATATAAAAGTACATAGCTTTCAGTAGCTCCCTGCCAAAGGAATAGGAGGCGCAGCATCAGACTAGTTTTCTAACAGGTAAAGAACTAATCAGTTCTAGCACTAATGCCACCAAACCAATGCGGCAATCCTGTTCTGTTTCTACTTTTTGTCATTATGGTGAAACATGATTCTTTTCTAACTTCTATAATCCTTCATAGACAAGATAACTGATCCCTCTATAATCCTTTATAGACAAGGTAACTGATCCCTCTTAATTAAAAACATCCACCCTAATCTTATTAAAAAGTAACCAGAGGATGTTCAAGAATCATTTGAGTCATCTGTGATTCTTGTTCATTAACACAGATCACCTCCAAAAGGACTCATTTACGGCTCTCAGCAACTGTACCAAACAGAAAACTGCACTGCAACTACTGATGTCCTGGAAATCGCCCATCAAAATCTGTCCTTTGGTAAAATGCAACCTCCTTGAGAGGAGGAATTATGTATTTAATTTTGGCATAGAGTATGACTAAATAGATGTAATAGATGTCCTGCAAAAAATACTGGAATGGCAGAGTTACAGCAGAGATGAACTGAGGACACCACAAAGTTTAGCTTAGGCACCTTTAGCTCTTTACACCTTTATTCCAACAGACTTTAAAAATGGGATGGCGGGAAGACTATTCTGGTCTTACTAATCATCTACTCAAAGAACTCTAGTTACAATTCATTAACTTTTCTTTCTCTTTTCAGTATTCTATGAACATATTCTTGCTGTCTGAGCCGAGAATGAATGATGAGTATTGCAGAATTCCTTCACGGATCAGGAAATCTCCCGTTTTGTAATCCTCCTACCATGTGCCAGAAATACTCTGGGGAATTCTGTATGGATACTAATAAAATCCTCAAAGTGTTTTGTTCATGCACACAAAAAAAATGGTAGGCAGACATCTTCTAAATGTTCTGGTAACAGAAAATGGAGCCCAATATACTTCTTTGACTTTCACTAAGATACGATGTGCCTGCCACTGGTACTACTATTTAAAGACGACTGGCTTACCAAGACCCTTAATTTCTTAGGACGTTGTTAACAATCTGAAATAGCTTAAGCGGAAGCTAGCAAAAGTAATCTGTTTTTCTCCACAGAAAAAAAAACAAACAAAAACCAATTCCACTTGCCTGCCTTGGGTTTTCTATCCAAAAGCTGAGAATGGCATCCTGTCCCCTCTGAGAAAAAAGGCCTCTGCACAAAGCAGATGTCAGATCTGTGGTACTCACCCGATTCAACCACTGAACAGGGACACGAAAGGCACGGTGACATTCTGCAGTCAGAGGAGCGTACAGTACCCAGGCTGCCTGCGAGCTTTAACTTGCGCTGCGTGCGGTCACAGCCATAGAGGGACCCGCTCCTTTCCAGAGGGCCTCGGGAATCGGACAAGGGCTTCAAGCACCCTGCCAGACCTCAGGTGCCGTTTTCTCTGCAGAACAGGGTAACCCGATTTTTGTGCCAAGATCACCTATCTTTCTAAGGCAGTAGGTCTCTTGAAAAGATTTGCATGAGAAAGTGTCCTGTATTAGGAAAACAGTCTCCGTCACCACCTTCAAAAGAAGAAAATCTACAGATTTCGCATAGCGAATCTATTTCTCGGTAGTGGGAGCAGCGGGGTAATTCATTTTGGAATTAGTATCTCCTCTTGCTTTCTCTGACAGGGGAGATGGGGTAGGAAACCTATACATCTCAAAGATCACTTTCTGTCAGGTACTCTGTCCTCTAGCTTTTGAGAACACCACTGATTTGTGCCAGTGACTACAATTTGGGGAATGTAAGCTGCCTTCCCTTGCCTTCCGAAGGACTCGCAGGACATTTCACCTCGGCAGTTCCCTCTGGAACTGTCTCCATTCCCAGACGCAGCAGTGGAACAGAACCTGTCTCTTCCCGCACCCCAAACTGCCTTCAGCCAGCGTGGAAAGCTACAACACCTGAGCATTGGCATAGACAGGCGGCAGCTTACAGGCTTTCTCTTTCTTGTAGCTTCTTTCAGTGGAAGTCACTACTGCCAAGCCACTTCTTACAGAAAAGAAAGGAGCCACAGTATCTTGATGTTTAGGATTTACAGTCATTGTAAAAGCAGAAGAAATAGACTGCAAAATGCGCACCACTACTGCTACTTCTCACACTGAGATATTCCGTTAACTTTGTGAGGCGCAAACTGTCTCGGGGAGATTGTCAGCATTGAATTGGCACATAATTCATCCAAATTCTATCAAAAACTGTGGTTTCCATGGTGACATGTGTAATGGAGGAAGGGTAGGATCCAGAATTAGATCAGCCCTTCCAGTTTGTGGATAAATACACTGGGATTAAGGGGAACATGAACAAGGCCCATGGAGTAGAAAATTAATGAGGTCTGAACAACTTCAAACCTCTTTTGAGGATCAGCCACCGTAACTTCAACCATGGCTCCACCAGAAGGGTAACTGCACACTACAAGGTCCCAAGTATCATGCAAAGAAAACACTCACATAAAAGAGCCTTTCCAGACATGAAATCGTTGACACAGATGCAGATGGTCTGAACCAAAGCATGCACACTCTTGATTCAAACTAACACATTTGCAAACACATCCACTGCAGCTTCAGTCACTCCTGAATTCCATAAGACTTCCAGCTTGTATGTAAAAGCAGCAGTTGCTTTTTTTTAAATTCAAAAGTATCTGTTTTGAACCCTAACAGACCCTTCCAGTGAAAAATACTAAGCTTCTCAAATTGACAAGTTAGCAAGTGATAAAATGTATCCTCTAACTTACTATTTTCTTCAGTTATTTAAAAAAAAAAATCACAAATCTGATTTTAAGTTTCCCCGAAAGAGCATTTTTAGATGTTTTTAACTTTGACCAAGCTTCAGCAATAAGTACAGAAGAAAAAAAAAAACAAAACATCACAGTGGTTTTAATAATTTCTAACACAGCAAATTCATAGCTGGCACAAAACCCAGAATACCTATCTGCTGTCTTTTGAAACGCAAGACATTAAATTGTAGAAAAGTTTTGCAAAGATTTTAAGTGAATGTTAATAGACTTGTATTCTGATGCTTTTACATGCACAGCCAAAATGCTTTTGGTGCACAGTAATTAAATAGAATCATTACAACTTGGTAACTTGACTGTAATATTATTTCTCAAATTGTGAGAAATTGGGCAGTTTATGATTCATGCCAAGAGTGGATGACAAAAACCAGAGATAATAAATGTACATTCTGCACAGAATCCGGCCTTTTATACTGTGGGCATCCTAACGTGATGGCTGTCAGGCTCTTTCAAGGTTAGCAAATTGTGTCTGCAATATTTGATCTATCCACAGTCTTTAACCCTCCTCAGTCTCCCTCTCAGCCACTTAACTCCAATCTTTAGCATCAGTAACAATTCACATCTTTTTAACAGGTTACGTCTCTACCTTAATTCTTCCTATTGCATATTCAAATATTATAAAAATTCATCATCATTGGTTTTGTGAGATGCTGGAGGAACATCTTCAGACAGAAGATCTTTTTAGGAACTAAAGGATGTTAGCACAACCATAGCTTGGAAAGCACTTCCAAGACAAGGGGAAAGACTCATGCTGGGACAAGAAGGAGAAACAAAAAAGGGTACTAGTGGTGGCATCTGACATGCTATCCAAAATTCTGCTCACCTGACCCAGTAACAGTGCCTGTTTCATCTTACCCGAGCACTATAAATATATTTTAACATTTACATTTAGAGCTACAGAAATGCTATAAAACTAGCTCCTGCCCAAACACTCAAGGAGTTTTCAAGAAGTCAGTATAAATCTGTCATTAATAAATAAATTCAGGCTTTATTCCTAAAGACTTAAAAAATTATCTTTAAAAATCCTCCAAAATGCATAGTCTTTTCCAGCACCCCTTAGTTTTTAATCATATCAAAACCATATTTAGCCACAGATTATTAAAAGAAAAAAGTTTCTTGCAGTACTCACTACTACTCTTTTTGGTCCCCAAGGTCTGGCCATCTTCAAGAGAGTTCGAGCCCACAGAGGAACTATCCTGACTGTCATGGTGGGGCAGCTGAAGAAATCCTTCACTGGATTCTGAACGGGTAGGCGTAAGGGTCACGGACTTCAAGCGTTCTCGATTAGCATCCTTCTTAGATTTTATCAGCTTCCTCATTTTCAGAGTAATCCAGTTGCCCCTTCTGTTATCAATAATACAGTACATATATTGTATTTATAATACATTACTTATGCCTTCAGACTTTTCCTAATTTGTATGCAAGAACACAGACATTTTTCTGCTCCCCTGAAGTTTAACGAAATCTTGATTTTTCAGCTGGAACAGAATAGGTATGTCCTATTTTAGATTTGTGTTTATTTTTACACCATGTTCATCAGTACCTTCTTGGCGGAGATGGTTCATAAAATTTATACTGATCCATTATCTTCTCCTCCAATTTCTCCTTCTGTCGCCTTAATTCATTTAGCTTGTCACTGTAAACAGAAATTAATGATAATGTATGCTTAAAAAATGTACACATAACGTGAGTGGCATGTTCCTTTGGATATCTGTCATACGAAAGTTTTCACTTTTCATGAGGAATTCTTATATAACACTTGTTTCTTATTGAAAAAAATCAAGAAAGAGATACAGTCTTACGTTTAATGTTATGATATAAAATTGAGAAAGTTTCCATTTGCCTTTATTACACAACACAATTTTCCCTTTTTTAAAAGTAGTAAAGTGCATATAGGCTCTTAACAGAATTATTTAGACAAGGACATTCTCTCTTCTTTCAAATTCACTGAGAAAGCTTACAGACTACAAACAAACCTAGAAACTTTGCTTGTAGTAGAATGAGGAATAAATAACATTTTTATTCCTCATTTGCATCATCAGTAACGAACGCAGTTGCACCGATCCTTTCGAACTAAAAATGTAATTGTTCGTAGTTTGCGTTATCTGCTTTTCATATATAATTTAAATTTTTATTTTAAAAAGAGAAACGTTTCAGAAGTAGCACGTGTTAATTTCTATATAAAACAGAAGCTTTTTTTTTTAAAAAATACAGGTATTAGTATAACTGCCCTAATCACAGTAATTTCATTGTTTTAAAAACTCACATGTACTGCCTTTGCTCTACATGGAAGAGATCCTTGCTTTCCATATTCTGCTCAAGTAATGTTCTATTCTGTAGCATTAATGTCTGAATTTGATCTAGTAGATGTCTGTTTTCCTCCTCCAGATTTCCTTTAAGCTGGCTAAGCAGCTGTTAAAATATATGAAATGGTACATGGATATATACGTAAGTATATTTTACACAAAGATGATGAGATTATCAAGAAAATTTAGGTCTTCAAAGGATTCTGATAGTGAAATCAAACAGAAAACTTAACTAAATCATGACTCAACTGATAAAAGCCTCTTTGACGCTTTAAATAACTTAAAACAGTTTGCCTAATACATGAGCCCAAATTTTTGTACTGCCTGTACAACAGGCAAATTAATTTGTCTTCAAACCCACTTCATTATCTATAAACCAAATGACTAATTCTCAAGCACTTCATATGACTTTATGAACCTACAAATACACTTACACAAATATTACAGCAATACCAGTCATGAAAAATAGTGTAATTCTCACATACCTCACATTGATTATTTAGTTTTGTCGATGTAATATCCAGTTGTTGGTATTGTTCTTTGAGTTTAGAAAACTCAGCTTCTAACCGTGTTTGTTCTAGTTTGGAATTGTTCAACAATGTTTTCAAATTCTTATGATCAGTTTGGAGAACTTCATTCTCTCTCAAGAGCTGACTGTATGTGTGAGTAAGCCTGGAATTAAAAGACACCATAAAAGAATATATGCAGACAGAAGGAAATGTATTCATTACCCACAGTCCCTCTGAAACATGGAATTTCCAAAGCTCTATACTACTCCATAGAATACATACAAAAAATTTCTTACTATCACATGCTGTAGGTAAGTCCTCTCAGTCTAATTTTCCTAGGTACGCATTCTGTCTTTAAGCCAAACACTCTGGGTTCTCCGTATGTTCAAAAATAAAGCAGGATTTCTAAATGCGGACATTGCAACTAGTTTTAAGATGCCACTTTTCCAAAACCAAGAATCTTACAAAACAGTTAGAATTTCTTGCTAACACAAAATAGTAAGTAAATAGGAATGGTCCAAACTTTGGCAATCATGGAGGTGGCATGTATCTACTTCTGGGCTCCCTTTGCCCCTACTGGGCCCTGCCAGGTCCCTTTCTAAAAACAGCCTCCACTTCCTACTAATCCTCCTCACACAACACCAAAGGTAGGAGGCATTTAGTTGTGAGCCTCTTCGCCAGATGAAAAAATCTTAATGCCTCTTGAGGAGGGAAGTATCATGCCACGTAAATACTGCTATTAAACCCGACTACTTATGGCAAGCTATACCTCAGCGGCAGGGGTCAAGAATGGCTTTGCCACCCACTGCATTTCTACTCCTACTGGCACTAACCTCACTTATCTTGCCCCTTAAGCAACTCACGCAGAGTGGTTTGCTCCCTCTACAGCTCACAACCAAACACAGTGCTTGGCCTGGCATTCCTCACGTGGAATTCAGTACCCTCAGGATATAATGATTATTTTTTGTATTTTTTTCTTCCCTGTTCAGTTCTGTATCACAGACCAATGGAGTGGAGTTACTCTAAGATATGGATCATAAACGTCCTGAATTGCAACACCAGGTATTAAGAAATGTGAGAGGATACAACACTTGTTTAAGACTGTACTAGCAAGTGTTCAGAGCTCTACTAACACACGTATCAGCCTTTTGCTTTACCTTTCATTTTCATCACGAAGTTTTTTATACTCTGCTGCTACAGTTTCATGTCTTTCATTTTGCTGCAGCATTTTCTCCTGTTCTATCTTGAGTACTTTCTCCAATTCTTCCAGCTGCACCTTCTGTTTCAGCAACTGGTTGTACCTGCAAACAAAAATCATATTTAAGTTTCTTTTTTTGGAATGACATGAAAATACGGAATTTTTTTGAAAAGCTGATCTTTCAAAGTTTTAAGATCTTAATGTTAAATTATTTAAGTAATACTAATTTTATTCAGACTAGTTACACAGCATTTTTTGCTTTTTGCTCAGGAATTGCAGACTCTAACTTTACTCATGCATATTAGTATTTACCTATCTTCTAAGTCCTTATGCTCCAGCTCCAGATTTTTGTGTGCAGATTTAAGACTTCCATGTTTAGCAATCAGAGATTCATACTCAGAAGCTTGGCGTTCATGCAGGTGTTCCAGTTTTTCATGATCTTTGAGAAGTGAATCATACAACAATTTCAGATCCTCACGTTCCTTGAGTACACATTCATTTTCATTTTCTAAAGATGACTGCTGGATCAACAGTTGTGCGTTCTGATTCATAAGAGATGTGCTTTGAGAATTAAGGGTGGAATTTTCAACCTGCAGCCATAAACATTTGACAAGAGTTGTAAATTAATTTCATAGTCTGGATTAACTTGTTTACCTCCATCTATTGAAAGATTTCTTGAGTTTAACCCTTAGCATCTTAGCAACCTTCTAGTTGTTCCATTACCTGACAATCTTTAATGGGAATACTTTTTTCCTTATATCCCGATAGACAATTCCAATTAAAAGTATTCCAAGAATATTTTTGTAACAGTATTGCAAGAAAGCACTTAAGTATATGCTTAAATTGACACGGTGCGGGAGAATCACATTATTATATACCTTCAAATATCTGTTAAAGTGCTATCGCGATGAGAGGTGCATTCTCCTCTCAGCACTGACAGCTCTAGCATCAAAATATCTCAGAAAAAGGGATCACCAGTGATCCTCGTATCATATAAGCCAAATCTGTGACATGAATAAAATAAAAGGAACTTTCATAGTGGCACAGATTTAAAAAAAATAAAAGTCTTTATTGTCTCTATTATCACCATAAAATCCTTACTGTATGCACATATACTTTACAATAAGACTTCAAACAGTAGCATCCATTTCACAGAGAGAAAGGGAAATAAAATAAGAGCATCTGGAAGGAACTACCTACATTCTGTTTTACTGAGGAACTGCCGTTCATGTTCTCTTCCAACAACAGTAATGTCAGTTGATTGCTTTATATACATGTGAGATCTAGTGGAAAGTACTCTTCTTGTAGAAGAGTACAATTTCTCCAATCATTACATCAGAAGGGTATTAATATCTATTAATACATTAAAACCTTCAACATTAGACAGATAAAAAAAAAAAATCCAAAACCAACTTTACTTTGTGTGCCTCTGGAAAGATTAACCTAATCTAATCCTTGGATATCTCAAAGAATTGACAATACCTAATGTGCTTGTCATCTGATCTGTATTAGGACTGTCTCCTTCTCTTTCCTATTCAAGACATGAAAAACACAAACTACTGAAGCTTCTAATACCCTCAGGGTATCTATTAAGGGGGTGAAAAAAAAAAATAAAAAATCTATCACTCCAGTGCACGCAGTTACCAAGGAACAAATCCCTTTCTGTTGGAACTACAGCATTCTTTGTTGCAGATGAGAAAGCTGAACCTTTCACTGGAAATGAAGTAATGTCTGATGGCATGTGTATGCTGTGAAACTTTCCAGGCTGAATCCTGAGTTTGATTTAGCTCAGAATTCCCAGTTATCCTTTAAGACATCCTTTCTCTTGTATGTTCCTTACGGGTATCAGAAGGAATAGTAGAATTACAGTTGCCTAAGAACAGTTCTGACATAGTCCATGTAGACCAGCTTAGGTTTCACTTCCAGTTTAGCTAACAGTTAATCACTCTTCTTTTCATGAAAATATTTCATCTTTCATTTTGATTTAGAGTTGTCTTGCAACTTGCCTGAAGCTACTCACAAAACAGCTGAATTTTCAAGGAAGGAGAATAACACCCTTTCTCAGTCTGTTGGGTATAGCATCATTCAACCCCAGCAACAAAGTTTACATTGCTTGGTGAGGTTCACCACAAAAAAAAGAAAAAAAGGCAGAAAACGCTTCCTTCTCCCAACTCACTGCCCCAATACTTTCAAATATCCAGAGTTAATTCATTCTCCAGGTTTATCAGATAGAAAAGGTCTGCGCTGTTATGCAATTCATAAGGCAAAAAAGGAACTACATAGATATTCCTGGTTTTTGGACACATGGTATTACAAAATACTCAAAGAGTTCTGAATCCCAGAGATATATGCTCATCTGTTTAAAATGGTGTATTTCCATGCCCACGTCCACTAATTTTTAACGACTAGACGAGACACAGCATGTGCACAAATGTTCTGCTTTGTTCATAGGCTTGCCAGCCACAAAGAGGAGTACTGTGCACTAATTACATCTCAGTGTGGTAGACAGAAAGTGCATCTGTGGTACAGCGATGTTCTTCTTCCCAGAAAGAGTCAGGACGGTAAAACTCGAGGCATTCACAAAATGCAGTATTTGTTTACTCGTTTAAAGACTCCCTCACTCTTTGATTTCCATCCACACTCTATCATTCCTGACATTGTTCACTATTTCTGCTGAACTGTGGACTTTGTATTGCCTCTTTAAGTAGCTTTGATTCTTAGAGCTCCAAAAAGCATTAGATCCATTAACAAGAATACTTCATTTATCAGAGTGAAAAAAGGGTATGTATTTAATAACCTTGTTAAGGTATGAAGAACAACATCTGAATTTTGGCCACAAGAGCTACACGACTCTGCGGGCAACCATTTTTATAATTTCCATGTTCACTCATTACCTTTTTTTGCCTCTGAATTATCTGAATTCAATCTTTACATATTTACATAGTTTTCAAAGTTTTTTGTTTTGTTTTGTTTCAAATCTTCTGTACTTACTAACATCTTGATTTTCCTCTTAGGTATGGCTTTTACTTCTTTTTTTAAACTCTATGTATAAAAATAGTCAAAGTACTGAATATATTAGAGTCTCTTTGGACACACTACTTCCCTGACCTAATTTAGAAGTAAAAAAGAAATTTAAAAAAGTTATCTTAGAAGACTAGATAAGAGAATCTACTCTACTCCTAAGTATAAAGTCAAGAGTTTAAATCGAAGGATTAAAATGAACTTCTACAGGTTACTTTCTTTTCTATGTCTGTACTAGAAGTGACTTACAATACATTATTGCCACTAGCTTTCATTCGAAAAAACTTTGAATTAATTTTTTTTTTTTTGGAAAGTAAAATAGGAAAATATTACCTGCAGCTTGGCATTTTGAGTTTGTAGAGTTGTATTTTGTTCCTGTAGAGAAACAGTCTGTCTCTGAAGTGCAAGAATCTGAGCCTGCAGATTGCTATTCTGTGTCTCAAGTTGCTTTAATTGTGTCTTCAGTGCTTGCTTCTCTGCCTGCAGCGTAGCATTCTTTTGAACAATAAGAAAAAAGAAAATTTGAGTTCACAGCTGTTTACTGTACTTAAAGAAAAAAACCTTGTTTCTCCAAAACAAAGCAGCATGACTTTGCAGATTTACAGGGTGGACAAAACTGTAAATCACCTTCTATAACAAAGTAACACACAGTTATTATCACTACAAGTTAAGATTGAAAAAATGGGTAACTAGTATTTTACCTATGGAGAAACAATAGAGAAATCTCCATGACTCATGTAAATAAAGATTATGTAAGAGGGATTTAAGAAGAGGTATCTGGATTCAAAAGGGCAAATACAGGCTTCCACATTTCTTTTAAAATGCTGGTCAAGTGCTTTATGGCATCCCTCAGAGCAGAATCCGGCTGCTTCATAAACTATATTTAACTCAGATTCTGCTTGGTACATAAACTAGGTGATAAATTGCATACTTTTTTAACAACACTCTCATTCGTATTACTGGAACAGGTCACAACAAATAACTAAAATCAGAATAAAATTTAAAATGTATCTTACATTCCTTTCCACTTCGATTAATCTATCTTTAACTTTCAGTAATTCTCTAGTAGTTTCCTGATTTTCTTTCTCCCACTTATTGACAGACTGATTTTCTTCCCCACTTCTTGGAGGAGAATTCTGAACCATCCTTTCCTCTTCTTGTCTTTGCTTGAGAGCTTCATAGTTCTTTTTCACCTGAAATTATTTAGGACAACTTACATTAGGTCTAGAATTTTCCATTTTCTACATCCTAACTTACTACATGACCACGCCACTTTTCAAAGAACAGAAACTGCTATGTTACTGTATTTGGGAGATAATGTACAAATTATTTATGGATATGGATAGCTTAACCCTAACAAACACTTGTCCAACACAAAGAAACCTCTATTTTCTATTTTACTTCAGTGCTTTCAGTTGTATCCCCCAACTTTTATAACAAAGTCCTACAACCAAGGAGATTTTATTTCTTTTTTTAACCAGTCCACTCAGGGTGTTCAAGGTAGATCGGAAAACGTAACTGAAAATTACTACTTTTGGCATCCCAAATCAAATCAACTTCAGATTATTTACCCACCTGACATATTCAATGACCCATGAATAAACTCAACAACTTTTCATGTGATTTTAACACTGGGCCTGTGTTATTGCAGCCTTAAAAAAGCAGTCATAGCTTTGTCCTGCTTTACGTTACCCAAAGAATGCCCATCTTTTGGTGTCTTACACAAAAGGTCAAGTGTAGAAGTAACAATAGCTGGTAGAAGATTAATTTAATCTCATAGAAAAAATGTCATTCTCTTACTGTTTTAAGTTCCTGACGGAGCTGCTGGTTTAAATTTGTTGATTCTTCTAAACGAGCCTCCAAAGCAGCAATTTTTTCTTCTTTTATTTCGAGAGACTTCTTAAGTGTGGATTCTAATTTTGACTCCAAAAGCTTGTACCTACTGATCAATGACATCACACACAAAAAAAGTCTGTATTTCAAAAAATTATCTGAGGTATTAAATCCTAAAATGTTCTGAAACCATAGCCTCATAGCTACATTCAAAAATGCTTGAATGCTGACTCTATTCAAAAGCATGAAGACACCTCAGTATTAAAGTCTTATGTGTAAAACAAAACAGAAGATGATAGTCCAAACATTTTTGCATCATTCTTTCTTTTAAAAGATATTAGACATACAAAAAGCCATGTTCAGCCACACCAGTAGGGTGCTGACTATTTGGATCATTAGTGTGTCTGTGATGACAGCACTCTTCCTTCTGGCTCCACTCCAGCGAATCCAGCAGGGACCTGAACTAAATTAGAATGTGAAGTATTTGGAGAGCAAGATTTTCATCAATTTCCATTTCCTGCCAGCTCACAAAGAGGAGGACTAGGGAAGCAGAGGGAACACAGTACTTTGCAGGTGCACGCTCATTTGATGTATGAATGTGCAAATTGCTCACTCAGCCCAGCTGCTGATATTTTAAGACCGCCACCACTCCTGATGTGTAAAGCTTCCATTTTTTTACCATATTTACAATATTGCAGGGCATTTAAAAAACCTAAACCACACATTTGGGAGAGAAGTGGTCAGATTCAGAATATATTGGTTTAGAACAGCATCTCCTTTTCAGAAAATACTCAAAACCACATTCATTAATCACTTTTAGGCAGTTCAGTCACATGTGCTCAGAATCTGGAAAACATCCCACTTCTCCCCACAGCAGGATAAAAGAAAACAAACCATTAATATCCCCCTTTTTAATCTTGACTGCTGAAGAATCTATCAGTTTAGTGAATGGAACAGATTGCAAGAGACTCCTGAATGGACAGCAGTATTAGATCTAGACAGGAACTGGAGCAGAAGACCAAAGGTAACAGAATCAGGAAGAAAAAAGCTGTCCAGTAGCATCATGCAGTAGGATGAGAATCCTAGATTTTAAGGTATGACAAGTAATTCTCGGGGACTTAAGAAACAGTCGGCCATCTATGACTAGTAGAATAGACAGCATTTCATCTTCTTGAGCTGAAGCATGTATTCAGCTACAAATAAGAATTTGCTACTGAAAAGTTATACAATTCTGTGGAAAATAAAGAAGGAAAAAGACTAATAGTAGAGACCCAATATCCAGTTTCCTTTTGAACACCTAATAATTAAAGATAGTACATATTTTCTGATGTCACTGAGATTTGGGTATTTCAGATTCAGGGTCAAAAATCCGTAAATTTGTCTAAAAACAACAGCGATTTGAAAGGCAAGAGGAAACAGAAAATACTTCAAAGTTAACTCATCAAACGTGGTCAGCTTAGGCCCCAACAGAAGGATTCTGACATGCTACCAAGAACATTTAACAAAAACCACAAGCTGCTCTTTCCAATCAGGGAGAGGAATATTGTGCATTTTTAATTTCTGTCATCAAAATGGGAGAGGCAGACCAAAAATACAC
>NW_009598728.1:0-54569 GCF_000690535.1 Cariama cristata
TTATTTTATTTTATTTTATTTTATTATTAGGAAATACATTTTTTTAGATATATCTCTGAGCCCTTAACATGCATTTAGGTGCAGCACATCTCTGTGTAGTTCATTTTACCTTTCTCTACTGAGCAGGCTTAGTATATTGTACCCCATCTGCATGATTTAAAATAAAAATCATTCTGTAGAGAACAGGGTGTTCTTCATTCCCACTCTGCCCTCTTTCCTGATACAGAAGTCTTTCACAGAAATGACTTTTTATAGTGGGAAAATAAGCTAGTTTAAAAGTGTCAGTATAAATAAGCATGTTGTCTCTCTCTGTAAGTGCGGAAGTAGTAATCAGTAATGGTGTGCTGCAGGCTTATAGTAGAGAACAGCATCCTCCTGGAAAGTGTCAAGTGATTTACATGTCACGGGGCTCTCTGGGGACGGGGTGGGAAGAATTCATCTACTGGCTGGGGACCTGCTTTGATTTGATTTGATTAGGTTGGAAGTCACAACTGCAGAAGCACCTTTGTTTCTTAGAATAGTAGGTGGTTGTACATTACCATGTCTGCAGTGATAAGCACGGGAGAAAGATTTAGAAAAAGAAATGTTCACAGTACACTTCCTAGATAGGAGAGATTAGGGAATAGTCTTCAAAAAAGATTTCAACCAGTCTGGCAGTGTTAAAAGACAGTAAAACACTTACGTATTGATGCTGGGCTTCTTTGAAGTGAAACACTAAATGGAGCAGGAGACTTAATACTAAGAGCATTAATTAGCGTCTGTGTGCTGATGGGCAGAGTACTTATACATGAGGCAGTGCAAGCTTTGATGAAGCATGTACTTAACTGTCTTCCTCCATTATCTTATCTTATTAAATATGCTACTAAAATTGACTGTGGCTTTTGAAAAAGAAACCACCAAGGCACTGTTTATGATACATAGATGATCATTTATAAAAAAGAATGACTTCTGGGATGACTTTGAAAGGAGATGTTGTGCACAAAATTTAATACAAGTTCCATGGAAAAATACCAGTATTAGCTTTCTGTTCTTCTGTAATATAATGGTACTTCTGGTCATGTCATTTGCAAGCACTTAATAGCTGCTTTTTTCAGTCATAGATAACTATAACCCATCCTATTCCAGAATTAAAAATGTTTCATTTAATATGAGGTAGTAATATAAAGGAGTTTTTAATTACTATGGGTTTTATCAGTAGAATGCAAATTTCCTTCAGATATTAGTCTATCTGTGCTTTGTGACCCTGGAATATATCTAATTAGATTTTCTCTGGAATAGTGGATGCAAATTTGTACTCTGTGAAATTCAGCTGATTCTAGGAAGATAAAGCAGAAGATTAGAGGATAACAAAGCTCGAAAACGTGATTTTTATTTATTTTCTTTACAGACAAAATAGAGTATGAAAGATTTTTCTTCTGTATTTATATAATCTTATTTTCCCTTTCTTATACTAACCTCATTTTCTAAAATGTGATGTGTTTTAGCGTGTATACTTTGGCATGAGTTAAGAAAAGACATACTTAGATTATCCTACTATAACAAATCCTTTATCCAGAAGAGCTTGTAAATTTATCCTAGCACTGCACAGTCTGTCTATTAGACTATAAATTTCTCACTGAAAGGAAATCTTAGGTAAAGTTGACATGGAGTTCATCTTACATATCCACCAGTGAATTGGTAGTTCACTCTATTAGAACTGCTAGAAAATTAGCTTTCAGAAATACACTATAGTAGGACTTCTTCAGGTTTTGAACCCATATAATTTGTAGACAAATTCGACAACAGTAAATTAAATCTGCTATTCCATCTTCTCATAAAAAATGACATACATGTATCCTGTAAGGTACTTCAGTTTATAGAACTAACATATTTTTAAATTAAAAGAGTAAATGGGAAAATATTTTCTGTCTTAATTTAGCGTTAGGCCTTGGCTTTCTCGAGTTATATGCCATATCGTGTCTAGTTAAGAGCATTATGTGTTTAAAGACAGGTGAACGTAGACTGGAGCCCCTTCAGCACTAGGTTACAAATCTCTACATCATGGGCTAAAAGCAGGACCTATAAATGAGACTTGTGACAGCCTCATGTGGGAGTATTGCCACTGCAATATCTGTCTTTCCCATGTACACAGAGGCATTTTTCCTCAGAGTGTCCCTCTCCAGCAATTCAAGTCCTCCTCTGTAATATGGCCTAGTACTTCCTTGTCCTTTTTAAACCACCCCCCCCTTCCCTTTCCAGTCCTCTGCATATACCCTACATGTTTCCCTGTGCAAGGTACTATTTGGCTGGTTTTCAAAGCCAAACATCTGATAAATGTCTGGTCAGGCTATCCCTGGTGGTTTGGCAGTTGGTTGCTGCCAAATAGAATGTGTAACGGGAATGGATGGATGGCTGCTGTTCCCTTCATGGCTGGGTTAATTTGGTTTCTCAACTCCTTCCCATTCAGATGATAAGCATGCATGATTATTTTCTGGGGAAACTAAGCTAATCATGTAGTATAATAAGAGAAGATACTTGGGTTTGATCTAACTTGGTGTTGACCTTTAACTTAAGCAAGTTTTTATTTATTCAGATGTTTCCCTTCTGCACCTACTTAAGTGCACTGGAAAAGAGTGACCTTGTTCCTTTATAGCCTACTCAGTACTCCTGGTCTGATGCAAAATGTGTTTCATGGGTCCAAAAGGCTCAGTCAAGGTGAAGAAAGTGTATGAAAGAATATCGTGTCTATGGAAAAAGTTAACAGTCTTGTGCCATGGGATTCCCTGCAGTGTTTAAAGTATACCTGAAAACTGTAGCAAGACGGCAACATGTTCCTAGTTAAGGACTTTTAAAAAATGTTAACCCTGTCTAAAACAGCTCTGATGAAATAAAGTTTTCCATGTGTCAGGAAGATTTTTTTTAAGAAATAATTGTTGTAAGGATAGTTTCTTGGAAGGGCTTACTCAAAGTGAATATATGAGCTTATTAGTTACACTGCACACACGGCGACTCCTATGTCTCTTTATCAGAGCAAAAGTGAAACAGAAAGGAGTTAATAGGATGAGGGTAAAAGGCAAAATATAGGCTAATATTCCTGCATCTAGATTTAAAAAGGGTTTTTGACCTTAGATTCTGAGTCAATGTCCAAGTAATTTAAAATAATACAGTATATTCTACAAAATTTTGATTTCTTATATGAAATAGATTTTTGGCATTGTCTCTATGTACATAGATCATAGTAACAGTTGATACCTGTGCATGAAAGAGAGAAGTAGAAAGCTTATTAGATAAGCATGGTATGTAGTTCGAATAACACTGCCTTTTCCTGTTGTACTTCTTAGTATAAATAGTTTCATTCCTTATGTCTACGTAATAGAAATTTTTGCACTGTCATAACCATGAAATACTGATGTGTGTGAAGAAGTAACTTCTGTTTTAAACGTGCTTATTGCTGAATCTGTTTTGACTTGTTGCCAAGTGGGCCATAGATCTGTATCAGCATAGATTTCCCATATGCAAAGCTTTGGAAGTTCAAAAAATTATTGGAAAACTCTTTCCATCCGCAAATTCACACTTTGCAGTATGGCAAGTTTCAGTCACAGTCACCATACATACAAAGCAAATGTGGCCAGTAACATAAACTACGATTTTAGATTAAAATACATGTTTAAAGAAGTTAGAAGTGTGGCTGTGCAATCCTACCATTATATCCTAACGAAAATGTGTTGCTGTACCTAAAGAAATCATGTATGCATGTTTAAAAATACAGCATTTACCTTATTGCAGGTAGCAACATATGTTATTTGTTCTGTAGGAACATTCCCGTCGCCTTTCCTATGGTTTGTGTATTTCAATGATTAACTCACAGAACTCTTTAGACATTTCTAAATAAAACTTACTATAAAAATTGCTGTATGTGAATAATACATTGGGAGTTAATTAACACTAACTCAAGTTTGAATTTTTTAATGACAATTCTAGCTTAAATTTTACAAAAGTCTTGTGTGCTCTGAAAATAAGTTTTCTTTAGATACAAAATCAAGATTGGGTTTTACTTTACAACATTAAACTCTATAGGTTAAAAGGTTGATTTTACAGACAAAAACTTATTTTTTGTAATGAAAACTGAAATTACCTTGTTTCTCAGGATAAAAATTATACTGAAAAAGAAAACAAAAGCAGCCTTCTTTGTTAAAGTTTATCCCTTTTAGTTTGTTATGGTTTTGGATTGCTGTTTGGCTTGGGTTTTGTATTTTTATGTTGTTGCTATTCTTTTGCAGACGGTTAGAACAAAATTCAATCAAGGTCATACCTCCTGGAGCTTTCTCACCATATAAAAAGCTTCGAAGAATGTACGTACCCAATAATTTAGATGTGTTTATTTATTTTCACATATACACACACACATATATACAAATATATGTATAAAAATAAAAAACAAGTCAAGGTCATACAGAGGAACTGCAGACAATGTGTGAGCATTTAAGAAAGTTTGACTGCTGGAAGATTAACTGATATGACAGCCTGATTATTAAGACCATATAGTCTCTTTGTCACATTACTAATCATTGGTTTTTAACAAGTATTGAAATTATTTGATACGGTTCTGCATAGAAGCAGTATGTTACTGTACTGAATATTCTATAAAGAAAAGAAATTAATGTGATAAGCCACTGTTATTTCAGAATATCTTTGACATAGACTGTATAGTCCTGTGGTCATAGCAAACAGAGATTTCTTTATAAAATGTACTTATGCAATTAGGAAAAGTAAACATTTTTGTAATTTTTTTTTCAAGCATTGGAAAGGTCTATTTCTAACCATGCATGTTGTTTCAGTGTACTGGCAATTTTAGTGGTTTTGTATTAAAATTCTTTGGCAGTATCTGATGTGAATATCTTAATTTCTCTCTCCCTTCCATGCCTAATTCTAATTACCTATTACTTTAATGTTTGCTATTTTGAAAATAGCTTGAATTTATTGACTCAAATGTCATTTATTTCAGTGACCTGAGCAATAACCAGATCTCTGAAGCAGCTCCAGATGCTTTCCAGGGCTTACGTTCACTCAATTCACTGTAGGTATCTGTTTGACCTGTAAAAACAGAAGGAAATTTCTCATATTCTTATAGTGAAATTATTTTGGATTCTTGGCTCCCTGCAGAATTTTTGTATAAATTCGATCAATTCTGAAAGGTGTAAAAATAATTTCAGAATGTTAGAGTGATAACTGAATATTGTGTCACAGCTGGGCACTAAAAATGTATGGGTTTTTTGTAAGTACATTCATTGCAAAGAGTTGAACAAAATCAAACATTTCTGTTATGCCCTAGTTAGTTGTTCTTACAAACAGCAAATCCACTTACCAAGGTGCCTGTGTAAGGCTGTAAGCAGTGAGGTGCTGACTCTACTGAGAGCTCTTTGGGCAACACACCTTTTGGGAAAACGTGTGATCCTGCTACCTCACAGGACCACAAGGATCTTGCAAGTACCAAGTTATTGCTGTTAAATTCCCTTATGGAAAATGGAAATTTCTCTATTTTTAAAGTCAAAATCTCATCATATATGCCTTTCATAATGGCAACTTTCTTTGCTTTCTTATTTCCTGGTACAGTGTCCTCTATGGCAATAAAATTACAGAACTTCCAAAGGGTCTATTTGAGGGACTCTTTTCTCTGCAATTGCTGTGAGTATTTTGTTAATATTTATTCTATTTTGGGATAACTCAGAAGGGTAAACATGATGAGAGATTTACGCCTGGAGAAGAACTGGCAGAAAATCCTGTATGTAAGATCAGAGTATAATAAAATCAAATTATGTTAAAGCCAAAGGAGTCAAGACTGTTGTAGGCCAGCTTGCCATTCATCTACAAATTTAATCATATCTCAGTTAATGTGTCAGCCTAAAATGATTACATGAAACTATTCTCTTATGTGGAATTTATAAGGGTAAAACACATAAGATATGATAGTGTCTTGCCCTGTAAACAGCAAATAGTTGTTCCCAGACAATAAAGTTGTGTGGGAACTGTAGAAGGAATATTTGTGTGTTTTATATAAAGAAAATACGTAGTGGAAATGCTATGTAATTGTATTTCTAGTTGTACCCATGGAAGAACAGAGTTGCAGTACAGTTTCATTGATGACTTTTAATGTTCTCTGAAAACTCTTCTCTGTACAATTCTTTGACTCTGTGAACTCCAGTTGCTATTTCATTTAACACTTTGGAAATTTCCACATGTAATCTTAGAAACCATTTCTATTAATACTGGGAATAATGAAGTGATATGTTGATATCACTTGGTGATACATTCATATGTGGTAAGTTTATGAAATAGTGTCAATATTTAGCAGAAGAGGCTGTGCACTAGCTATATTGTGTAAAAGAAATTTGTGAAATAGGCCATAAATCACGGTGGTGTTTTTGGAAGAAATTGCCCCAGAATTGTTGATTTAAAGCTTCTTCTTAAAGAATTTAAAACTTCTTCCCACTTGATTACAAGTATTTCATGTCTAGACTTCATAGTGTAGCAATGGGCAAAATGTCTGTTATTAACAACTCATTGAAGATGGCGAAACAGTAAGTAAACACAAAGAAAATGCAAGTTCTAGCACCACCTAGAGGTTTACATTTTGATTTATTTTAGTTACAAACTAGTATAGTAGTGGGAAGTTATGTATTCCTGTTTTCCTTTAAAGAGATTTTAGTTATAAAAACATATTTCAGATTTTTTGTAAATAAGGGAAGAGACATCTCTGAACTTCTGTTTATTCTGTATTTAAAAAAAAGTCCATAGCTTGATATACTTTGTGTAGACAATACATTTCAGTCTAAGTAAATTTCTACTTGTGTGGTGAAACTTTTTATCAGAGCATTGGTTTTCAAATCCACTATGTCATTCCATTCCAGGCTGGAAATGGGAAAAAAAAATTTGGTTATAAAAATGTATCTAGTTGAATGACATTTTTTTTTTTTCTCTTCAAAAGCATGAAGAAGTTGGTTTAGATTGGCTTGTTTGTTTTAACTTTAGAAGTCTGGGAGGTAGAGGGAAGAAAAGGTTTCCTTTGAAGATGGAGAGGAAAAAGGATCCAAGACAGATTTGGATATATTCCATGCCACCAGTTTTTACTACAACTCTGTTAATGTGGCAGCATGCTGATTAGTAACATATAATTAAAAGTGCCACTGCACATCTCTTCCAGCTAATGAACACAGTGTTCAGTTCCTTTTTGTTTGTTTATTTGTTTGGCAAAAGGAACTAGTTTTCCTTGCAGATACTTGATTTTATAAGCTTGTTTCTTTGCACAGACAAATACCACACACACACACACACATTCTACCAGCACATAGAAGAAATGTGGTTTTAGCTGAATAAACCCATACATTTCAACTCCAAAGTGCAAATACTTAGGAGTCATTTCAGATCACTTTAATAAGATACTTTAATTCACTGAAATGACTTATGTCACTGTCAATTAATACTTGTTACTACATCTCTTGTTCTGGTTACAAATGCACACAAAGATTTATCTGTGAAAAATGCTGAAGCTGCAGGGACACTGAGTGAATTCTTTCAATTTTATAATTGTCTTCCATTAAACAGATTATTGAATGCCAACAAGATCAATTGCCTGCGAGTTGATGCTTTTCAAGATCTGCACAACTTGAATCTTCTTTCTTTGTATGACAACAAGCTTCAGACCATTGCAAAAGGCACCTTCTCACCCCTACGTGCAATTCAGACCTTGTACGTATGCTCTTGTCTATAGTTGTCTTTAGTATGACTTCGTATTCTACAGTGTGCTAAAAATACCGGGAACTGCTGAGACCAAAAGGAAATAATGTGTGAAATTACCATTTTTTTCTTCATGAAAGGCATTTGGCTCAGAACCCATTTATCTGTGACTGCCATCTGAAGTGGCTGGCGGATTATCTTCATACAAACCCCATTGAGACCAGTGGTGCCCGTTGCACCAGCCCCCGCCGTCTGGCAAACAAAAGGATCGGCCAGATCAAAAGCAAGAAATTCCGCTGCTCAGGTAATTTTCTTAGTTCAGCTGCTGTTTTTCTTTTATTGGCAAAAACAGTGGTTGTAGAAGTTCTAATGAAGGCAGCTGGCTCTCTATGGAGTTATTAAACGTTGCAGAATCTTTTTTACTTCTTTGACTGAAGGGGGGAAATCATGGAAGTCATAGACTCTTGGATCACAGAACATTACTATACTTAACACATTTGGCAATATTTCTGAGTAGCATTAAATCTAACAAAAGAAATGCAATATATAATATTTCAGAATGAAATGCTGAAGTTATTCACTACAAGTATGACCAACATAAATCATTTTTAAAATTTCTACAAGGCTCTGGAGTATGTGAAAGATCTAAAAATTTCTAGCTAGATGTGGAAACATGACATATTCATTTTATACAGGGGGCTTACCTCATACTGAAATTTACTGTTTTCTTTTTCTAATCTTATTCCATTTCCTACTTACATTTCTCTAAATCTTAACTTTTGTCATATGGTATCCAGCTGTTCCAGGTGCATTTTACATTCTACAATTGATTCAGTCTTAAGCGCAAATACCAGATGAGAACTGTTTGTTATCCACATTCCGGATACATTTATGACTATTCACACCTTGTTGTTTATCAGCTTTCATTGTGAATACACATTTTTTCACTTAATTATCTGTAGTTTAACTGTAGTCCATACTTAATCTAATAAAACTCATTCTTTGCTTGCTGACATTCAGGTGCATCTTCTTTTTCTCTTTATTTAGCTAAAGAACAGTATTTCATTCCAGGTAGGTTTGGCTCTGCAGTAAGATTGACTAACTGCAGATACTCTCTCTCTTTACCCCAAAAAGCAAAGTTTGTTATAGCTTTTAGGAAACTGATGCATGTGTATTAACATTAGTCAATACTTGTAGCTAGACATAGTTTTCCTTTGTAGATTACTAGTATTTGTTTTCTGAATAGAAGAGCTTAGCATGCAGCTCCATTTACTATTTTTTGTCTCACAAATTTGCACACAACGTACCAAAATTATACCTCTAGTTAAATTGTTTAGAAGGTTGCACCTGCTAGTTCGTATTTCAATTGACACCTTTACTTAGCTTGTACCTTGCCTTTCTGCCACTACTGTTTTTAAAATGTAGCTCCTGAGCTGCTTTTAAACACAGGAAACCATACTACCGTCAAAGAGCTAGTACAACTTTAAAAAAATAAGCATCTTACAAATGAACATTTTCTTGCCTTGCTTTCATGTTCTACACTGGCTGCAGCTACTGCTTGCTCACCCTCCTTGTGTTTACAAAATCACAGTGGAATGCTTGAAAAAGAAAGCTGATACTCTTCATTAAAGGCATTCTGTGGTCACACGCGTACAATGAATCAGAAATGCTTTCCATTAAAGAAAATACGACTTTAGAGTTGCGGTGAAACAGCAATTCACACACCACTTTAAGCTACAAGAAGTCTATGATATTTTCACAAAATATTTACTAATGTTGGCCCTAGCTCTTTGAAATATGTTTCTTTATTTATTTTACCTTGCTTGTCAGGTATGTGCACTGATTTCTTAATAGAAAAAAAAAATGATGCACTTGTATTGTGTTCCTAATAGATTACAGATGACTGATTGGCAAAATAAACAAGTGAATAATTAATCTATTGATGAATTACAGTATGTGATCTGCAAGCAGGGTTTTCTGCCATACTTTAATATCTGGAAAAATATCTACAATAATTGATTATGACACCAGTGCACTTGTTCTTTCAAGTATATTGTCATTCTGCAGTGGTCTTAGCCTTTGTCTTTTAAGCTGGTATGTTTAACAGCTCTTCTCCTAATGCTGTGTGATGTATAACTTAAATTTGCAGCAATCATGTGAAGTTCTTCATGCGCTCATACTAATATGTTGGTTTGAATATGAAGAAAAGACAAAATGAAATACAAAATAAGGCAGCCATTTGTCAGCATTGGCAGCCATGAAAATGTGTTTTAAAGCAGCATAAAGCAGCATAAAACAGAGGGGGGCTCAATTTCTCAAACCTGTAGTACCACTCAATTCCATAATGGGTCGAACAGCTGTATTCCTGCCACTGAGTGACTTCTACTCAACCTTGCCAGTGCAACTTTTGTCTCTGAGTTAGAAGTGTTTTCTTGCCAGCAAATGTCTTCACAGCCTGTTTTGAGGCCATATTATATGGCCACACATGTAGTTTAGTTTTGTTTATATGCCCTTTTAAAAATGCTATTCCTGGGGAAAAAAAATATATCCCAAAGTGCTACAGACTTGCTTCTTGAAATAGAGCTTCTGTGCTTCTCCTTCTATCAGGTTATCAGGGAGATGCTGCATAAAATTATTTTAGTTGTTGAAGATCTTGTCCCTGAATATTTTAGTTCTTTACTTTAAACTGCTAACAGTGATTTACTCTGGACACAGGAGGAAAAACATGTATCTGTAGCCGTGGTATTTAAAAGTGCTAAACCCACTTCTTTACACTTCACTAAATACTGTAAAAATGTTAGCACTTCTTTAAAAACTTAAATTTTTTTTATATTTATTTTAAATATGTCATTGGAAGATCTTGCTCTGCACACACTAGGAAGTCTTAGCAGAATTTCATTGTCGTCATTTGGAAGACTAAAGGTTACACAAGTATTAAATCATTAACTTGGTAAAAAATCATTTGTCTGCTAGCTCATAGAAATATTCCACATAGTTATATCATATGGGTTACTTAGACAAATACAAACAGTAGATAACATAATATGTGATGACTGTTGGGTTGGTTTGTTTTCCTCCCCTGAGGAATCTGTTTGTCCTATGTTTCTTAGGTTTATTAGGGTTTTAAGTGGCATAGCATGTATAGCATTCAAGGGAGCAGCTTTTAAAGAATACATTTTAAATAGTGAAGAAAATTGCATGGGAGGCATTATCATCCTATATGAAATCTGTAATTAACCCCAATCTTGTCTTCATTTTTTAATGCCACTTAAAATGAATTATTCTTTGTCTCTGCTGAAGACAGTACCCCTTAGCAACATCTTCTAGTCAAACTAAAGTTGCGTAGACAACATGAGAGCTTAGTTCATATTTTTGTCTTAATTGGGATTACTCTGTCTTTCTTTCCTTCTTGGCTATCTTTACTTTTGCAGGAGTTCACCATTTTGGCTGTAAGTAAAGTTCAGTGTCTGAGCTAAATCACAATGTACCTCCCAGCCCTGATGCACCTTCTACTAGTCTCAGTCTTTCCACCTTTGTCCAAGAAGAACCCACAGGTCCTTTCAGCTTCTCTTTGTTTCCTTTGTCACCCACCCTCAGTTCCTTACTGGATGTTTTCTCCTGATATGTTTAGAATGTTTTCTTTGACTGACTCTGGGAAATGGTGGAGGAAACTTTCAATGTGGTTCTTTTTTTTTTTTTTTTTTATTTGATCTGTGACAGTAATACTGTTACTGTGGCACTGGACATTCAGTAATAAGAATGCCATGTCATGTAAGCAAATATTAAACTTCAAATGCTTCTGTAACTTATACCTACTCCTTCCTCTTTTCCCTTGCTCTTATCCTTGGCCTAATGGATGCAGTTTTGATAATGTAGCGAGATTTTCTGTTGTGCTTGATCTAACCATGTGGTTGTGAGGTATGAGTAAAACATGGTTCTGTCAAGCACCATGGAACGTCACGCAGCTTTCTACAGCATGGCAAGCTGCTGAGGCTTAAGTCAGGATCACACATTTTTTAAATTAAAGCTGAAAACAGGGCTTTCAATCTTATGTGTTTGAGATGATATGGAGTATCGGGACTATAAAAAAAAAATCACAGAGGTTAATGAAGTCCAGTCAACAATACAAATTTGTAACAAGAGAAAGCAAAAAGGTGGCATTCAGGATCTATTTATTCTTGATACAGAGAAAGACAATAAATTCTAAAAGAATTAGTGGCATTTGTGTGATTAGCTATAAACAAGGCTAGATTGGCTGACAACATAATCAGCAGAAAGTACAGCTGTGAAAAGCTCAAGTTAATGTTATCCTGTTATGTGAAGTTGGTCACAGTTTCTTTTTCCAGCATATCTTAAGCCCCTGTATTTAACCCTCTCTTGAAGCCCTTGTGTCTGTTCAGTATCACAAAGTTTATCATACATTTCCCAAGTTGCCCACCCGTTATCTGCATTGCAGACATCTTTTCAACCTTCTCACAAGAAGCAAATCTTGTACTTTATTGACTCAGTATCTGTATTTTGACTTGACTCGTCCACAGGCACTGAAGATTACAGATCCAAATTAAGTGGAGACTGCTTTGCAGATTTGGCTTGCCCTGAGAAATGTCGCTGTGAGGGGACCACAGTGGACTGCTCCAATCAGAAACTCAACAAAATTCCTGATCACATCCCCCAGTACACAGCAGAGTTGTAAGTTGAACCCATAATAAAGCATTATTTGCTTCTGGAAAAAATAACTAAAATTTTAAAATAGAAACCCACAGCTTTACTTTTTTAAACAACAAAAATTAAATGTAACCTCTGTGGTGCAGTTCAAAGGACTAGATATTAATAAAAATTATTTATGCATCATTGCAGTACCATGTAGCCTTAAAAATTTATGATAAATAAATAAAGTAACTCTTCTGTGTTTCTAGTTCTCCAGTATATGAGCTACCCACTTGGATTTTTTGAAAGATAGTGGGGTTTATTTTGCCTTTTATTTTATCTACAAGAGAACGTAGGACATCCGGTAACCAGAGGTCTGTCTTAAAAAAAGTGTTCCCTAGGTGTTTAATAAAACAGAGCTGATGCTTCTTATGCAAAGCACACGTTATGTGTGTCAGGCAGGAGACCAGAGGAAGATAAAGCAGACAAACAAGACAGAGTTGGGTTAAGAAGATGAGATAATAATATAATGAACAGAGATGAGCAGAAAAGAAGTCACAGATTATTACTTGCTTAATAAGTGCCATATGGGAATGATTTGTAGGCATTACAACAGAAGTGGTCTTCAAGGAGAGATTCAAAGATAAAATTAAGACAGCTTTACAAGGTTTTCCCATGTACAAAGCATAGCATGAAAGGGAATGCAGAGACTCTTGAAGGATCAGCAGAAAGGCAGGAGATGAAAGTAGCCAACATTGGCAGAGCAAAGGTGGGAGGAAATAGCTGGTTTTCCCAGGGGATTCAGTTTAAAGAACAAGGCAGAATGTTTAGGGACAAAAGAGAGCGATTTTGATTTGATGTAGTAAAGCGGGGACAGAGATGTGGAGACAGGAGTGCTGTGATAAAGTCATGACCCACAAAGGTGAGATGAGCAACAGTATGGCACATCTCTTAAAAGATAATCAGTCTGAAGCTGGCATCGAAGCAACAGTACAGCAGTGAAGGTATGAAATAATGAGACGATGGTTAAGGATTTTGAATATCTGGACAAGAAAAGGAATTTGAAACTGAAATATTGTGTAAATACAGATGGAGATTTTTGTCTGTCTCTGAGCTGGGAGGAGTTGAACTTAGTGATGTTCTAATTACAAATCTGAATGGTAATTGAAGTTGTGCCCAGAATGATGGCAAATTCAATCGAAAAAGTGGCATATGTGGGAAAAGCAAAGCTCAGCTTTTGGCTGTGTTCACACTGTTGATTTATTGTCATAAAGTAGTGCCGGAGAAGGAAAAATTAATACAGAGTCTTGGGTAAAAGGAGGGAGATTTCAGTGGAGAAATATATTTTTTGTTATGCTATAATACTTTGAGACAAAATTCCTTAACTTGAAGAATAAAAACTGATGGAATGGATAACAGGTTAAAATGCAGGAGCAGGTCATAAAGTGATGGTTGTAAAACTCATAGTTTCTGAACTAAGAGATGAGAAATGGAGTTGTTGAAGTGACAAGCATGCATTGTCTTGATTCTTAGCAGGATTCATGTTTAATTCTCTCTGCCCTGAAGAAATAATAATTTTAATTTAGTATTTTAATTGTTGGTTTTCATATTCATTTATTTACATGTGGAAGATAAACTGTCAAGTGTTTTCTTTCTATAATTGTGAATCATACATATTAAATTCAGAAGAAACAATTAAATCATCAAGCTTCATCTGCTGTGTATCCTGATCTCTCAAATTTCAGTCAACAAAAAAAATTGTGTTTGACTAAAACGTAATTCATGTTTGGTTACAGCACTTCTTTCAGAAAACATCCAGTCTTGTTTGAAGGTATCAGTGGATTAAAAATCCACCATTTCCCGGAGAGTGTTAGAGAAGTTAACAGTCTCCCTTCACTTCTGTTAAAATCTTTTAAAATGGAAACTTTTACTTCCAGATGGAATCTGCCTCTTTTCAGTTTCCATCCTTGCTTCTTTTATATTTTTTGCCATTAAAGAGCCCTTTTCTATCTAGCAATTTATCCAAGTAAGATGGTCTTAAATTGTAACAAAGTCACTATTCAACCTTCTTCTTGATAAACTGTACAGATTGTTCTTCAAGTCTTTTGATGTAATAAAAATTTCAAGATTCTTGCAAGTATTCTAGAGGGGATAGAGGAATTATTTCTGCATTTTTTAACTTCCTCTAAATATCCAGTTGCTCTAGCTAAGTCCACTCTTCTGGCATTTGCCTCACTGATGCAAAAGTTGCAGCTCTTTCTCTTCTTTCCTCCTGTTATTCCTGATCTTTGATACACTGACTTTGTGGCTCTTCTTGGGACTTCCCAGTCTAGTTCCAGGGCCACTCTGTGATAGAGAAGTGATCATCCCTTTGTACTTAGCGCTGGTGAGGCCACACCTCGAATACTGTGTTCAGTTTTGGGCCCCTCACTACAAGAAGGACATTGAGCTGCTGGAGTGTGCCCAGAGAAGCGGAACAAAGCTGGTGAAGGGCCTGGAGAACAAGGCTTATGAGGAGTGGCTGAGGGAGCTGGGGTTGTTTAGTCTGGAGAAGAGGAGGCTGAGGGGAGACCTTATCGCCCTCCACAACTACCTGAAAGGAGGTTGTAGCGAGGTGGGGGTTGGTCTCTTCTCCCCGGTAACTAGCGATAGGACAAGAGGAAACGGTCTCAAGTTGCGCCAGGGGAGGTTCAGGCTCGACATTAGAAAGAACTTCTTCACTGTTAGAGTTGTTTGGCATTGGAACAGGCTCCCCGGGGAGGTGGTGGAGTCACCATCCCTGGAGGTATTCAAAAAACGTTTAGATGTGGTGCTTCAAGACATGGTTTAGTGGGTTTAACGGGCGTGGTTGTATCAGGTATACAGTTGGACTTGATGATCTTTGAGGTCTCTTCCAACCATAATGATTCTATGATTCTATGATTCTATTTCAGTTAACAACATTTACTGGCATATACAAGAAGAGCAGCTAATTAGCCGTTCTTTTCTTTTACCCACCAAATTTGAGATAAAGATACTTGTTAGAGTCAAATGACATTGATGCTTCTATAACAGTGATGAGGAAGGCTAAATTATTTTCCGCAGGGTATATTTGGCGCTGAGATTCAGCTTGGAAACAAAGATCAAAAGTGAGGAAAAGAGTACCAACTGTGTAGATTGCAACAGTAATAATACCACAACAAAAAAACTATTTCTTCAGAATACTTGTTTTTAAAAAAATCTGAAAATTATAATACAATTCAAGACAGATACTTAACTATAAAAGGTGAAAAAATTTATAAATGAGCCAAGTGCTGTTCTGTTTCTATTTTGTCACTTGCTCACAGTCTTCCAAAAAACCAGTGAAAGATCCGTCTAATCTGGCACTGAAGTATTTGAGATAAAGTACAAGCCTGTAAATGTACCCTAGAAATAAAATATTTTTCAACATTCTAACATATAGGAAAATTCAGGAAGCATTTGATAAATCACTCAAACCAGAGTCCCCAGGAAGAATGCTAAATAAAAACAATTTCAGTCTTATATGTTCAATTTTTGTAATGATTTTACAATAACTGATATAATACCAGATCCTAACAAGACAGTTATTGAAAATGTGAATATCATTGCAGTACATAGCCTTCCAGGAGGGTTCAGCTATTGTACCAAAACATGCAAATATCTTACCCATTGTGTTAATAAAACAGGAAAAAGCATTAAATAAAACAGAAACAGAATATTTAGACATCATCAAATGCTTCTTTGTTTACTTTTTTGTTTTGAGAATGACATTTCAGTGCTTTTCTTTGAATAAACCAGATACAAGTATTTTTAAGATCATTTTCATGATCCTGTGATTGACAGGTAACAACTGTCATCATTATTGTCTGTACCAGTGAAGAGCACTGGTCTCGAAAAATAGTGATATTAAGATCCAGAAGGAAGACAGCACCACATCTGTTGATTTTCCAGTCATCTGTAATAATTTTTATTCCATTGTGTGTGGTATCACTTACCATGATAATATAATGAAAACTTTATTTAACAATTACAGATCTAAAGGATCTCAAGCCAGCAATCTCCAACCATAGAAATACCATGTGATCTATGTGGTCATTGCTCTGACCACAAATCCATAATTTGTAACTTGATGTCCCTTTATTTGTAGATATATCCTCAGTGATGATGCACGATTTGTGATATCACCATATACACAAAGTTAGAGAGAAGATATGATTTGTGCTACAGTTTTAACCAAACCAGGTACAGTGATTCAACCCATGCTTCTTTTACGTCATAGAGAAACTTCTCAAACACTGAAAATCTTCAAAACACATGGAAAAAATCCTAAAATTGTTCTGTAATATTGATAGTAGACTAAGACTAGTTTAAATAAAATAAAAATTCAAATTCTACATATGACATTAGGTAGGACTAATTAGCACCACAAATACAAGATTGAGGAATAACCAGGAAGCAGTTCAAGATAAAATGCTATGGTAGTGTTGCCACATGTATTAAAGATGAAGGAGTGCCATTGGGCACTCCTATTTTGGCACACAATTTAATTTTGGGATGTATGTACAGGAGTACTGTATGTAAGTTATATGAAATAATTGGTTTACTGTACATACCAATAGTGAATTATCAGCTGGAATACTGTGTCAAGGACTTCACTTTTCAAGATAGATATGGATCACTTGGGAAAAATTTCAAGGAGAACAAAAATCATCTAGAAAAGACTTCTGAGGAAAAACTGAAAAGATTGAATGCATTTGTATGAAAGATACTTAAGGGAGAGACAAAGTAAATTATTTTTAATATACAAAAGATTGTTGCAAAGAAGAAAGGACCAAATTGTTCACCTTTTTCAATGGAGTTAGAAATCGTTGCAGTAGAGCACATCAGGAAACTGTTGTTAGAATCAATAAATATTTTCATAAACAAGTCATTCTACTAGATGATATAGCACTTGAAAAGTATTTGAAAATGTCAGCATTTTTGGAACGCTTGATCGTTCTGTTGTTGATGCACAGGGAAGAAAATACTGTTGAACAATGATGAAGTAACTTTGTTAATTGACACTGTGCAAAAATAAATTTGATATGGTCCCACTAAAAATCACATTAAGTCATTCAGCTGATTTTCAGAGGTGGTAACATCTTTTGAAATTCATGTTCCTTGTACTTCAGTGTGGTATACAAATGTTCTGTGTATATCCAAAAAACTTCCTGTGTTCTCTCAGTTTGGTTCCGTGCTGAAACTATTGTACAGCCATACCTTCAGATTTACAACCTTAATTTCCCTTCTGGCTATCATTGAGAATGAGCAGGAAGGAAGGATGAATGAGCAGCTTGCTTTTATTTTCTATGTTTTTCTAATCTTGTCTTCCAATAAGGCAATTCTGAAAAGCATTCTGGGTTTAGAATTATGCTGAATTTCATTTCATGGTGATCTTGCCAGTCATCTCTTTTCCTTCCTATTTAAGATCTCTATTAAAAGCTGGACAAACTCCCTTCCTTAATAAGATGACTCCATTAAAACATACAAAGAATCTAAGACTCATAATTTCCTTTTCTTTTCAAGAGAGGAAACAGGGAATACTGGGTCAGTGCAGATATTTCTTGAAGTATAGATGGTCCCCTAACCTAGCAGCTGCTAAGGGTATACTATGCTGGAACAGCCCTGATACCTGGGCAGGAAAGATCAGTATCCAGCTAGTATTTGTCACTCATTATATACCTTCTTGTAGTGTTACAAATCAGCATTTAATGCTTCCTTACACAATATATGTGTTAGGTGTAGTGATCTGAAGATAAACCATGGTCAGAGAAGTGTTTTTAAATTCTTGGGAAGACCTATGCAGTGTGTTTCAGTCCCTATTGAAAAGAAGCATTGAGCATAAATAATTATTTCATTCTTGTAAATCTTGTTCTGTGAGGACGTCCAGATGTCTGGCAGACCCCACCTGATATCCTTTAAAGAACTAAACTAATCTTCAGTGGTTTATATGTACTTTTTAAAGATTTTTATTTATAAGTTGCCATGGAATCCTTCCTTAGTTACATTTTTTATTTTCTTCCCTTAAAAGAAAAATTAAAAACATCTTATGTTTCTCTGTAGTATTAGTTGTACGATATTTTGTGATCTGGTTTTGATTCTGTATATGTTACGTATGCCTAAGTTTAATTACTGAGAATGTTCATTCACAGGAATTATCAGAATTAGAAATGTCAGTATATATGGAATTGTTCTTCAGCTACCAGTTAAACACCAGCTATTCAGTTAAACCAGTTGGAAAAGTTCACTTAGTATGGAAAATTCTATACTAATGCCTGAATATTTTTTTCTGAAATTGATGTCATTTCTTGTAGGCGACTAAATAACAATGAATTTTCAGTCCTGGAAGCTACTGGAATCTTTAAGAAACTTCCTCAGCTGCGTAAAATGTAAGTGCAACTTCAGTGACCTTGTCTATTCAGTTAGCACATTAGCTCCTTGCTGTGTTTCTCCACCTTTCTTAGGTCTTATCTATAGAAGATTCAGTATATTCCAATCAAAATTCAAGAATGGGTTTAAATTAATCACTGAGGTAAATCAGAGTTGGCAGCTTTTCTCTATGGGACTAGGCACTGCCAGCAACAAACTCTGTCCGGCACCATCACTGCAGTGTCCAGCCAACCAGCTGGTCGGTTATGCAGCCACATCAGGGAGCTCACAGTATAAGTTGCTCAAAAAAGATGCCAGTAGTCTTTTGTAACTTCCTGTACTACTCCCTAACCAGGCAATTTTGCCCCTTACAGCACATTCAAGACATGTCTTTGATTCTGTGCTTCATTAAGCTGTCATTATATGAGGGGAATATCAAAATTAAATGACTGAGAAAAAAATGGTTTGATAGCTCATCCACGTAAGTCCCTGTTTACACTTCATGTTCTAAGAGGAGTTTATAATCTTACCAGTTGCAGTTGTTCCTAAAAATAAATCTAAAAAAAGTTTTTCTTTCGCTTATGTAAAAGGTATATTTGAGGGTAGATCATTTAGTTAGACTTAGTGACTCTGTGCTCAATCTTTTCAGGATTAAATCCAAACATAAATAGTAAGTGAAGAAAAATGAAAATAAAATAGATCAGATTAATGAAAATGATGCACTGATTTGTAGTCAACAAGTTACTACCACTTGTAAATCAGTCTAAATTACTAGTGACCAAAATCTCATAGGAAGCAATAGTATTACTTAAACTATTGTTAGCCTTATCCAGATCCTTGCTGGCAGCTGTCATGATCACAATTAGTTAAATACTTATTACTGATTTTTTTAGTTAGTAGACAAAAATTAAAAAACAAGCAAGCAAGCAAACAAACAAACAAACAAAAAAAACCATAAAACAAACAAGCAAACAAAACTTTGCTTTTGACCTTTCCACTTCTGTACATCTTGCTACTTTGGATTGGGCTGAGATACTTAAAAAAAAGAACGTAGGAATGTCTGGCACAGCAGTGTTCTGGTGCTATACAGTAGATAACCTGTTTTCTTCATTCCTCAAGGATCTCAGATTAGCACTTTTTACAGCTACAGAGTGCCTTTGAAATAAATAAAATACTTGATGTGGCATACTTACACATGCACACACACACATGCATGCATATCAGTTCATATTTAAGAAAAACAGGGAAAAGGGAATATACTGTCAGTAATTACATATTTTCATGCTATAAAGGTAGCTTAGTAAACATTTCATGTCATCTGAAGCTAGTTTGCTGCTTTTTAGTTAAGGAGGCGTTCAAGATGAAAGAAAGAAAAGGGAGTATTAATAAGTCTCAGTGTAGCTGTGTGCTGGAACTCCCAAGAGTTTTGAAATCTGGACAATTGAGGAGGGACAAAATTGAGAAAGTGTTAATGGAAAGTTAACATTTTTAATAATACTGCTCCATAACTTCCTAATACAGTTATCAATTGTTACAACATTCTTCAATTCAAAGAATAATACAGTGACTGGTTAAGCATGAGTGGAAAGCAGTGTGTCGGTGGTGTTACAGAGCACCAATACAAGTGAATTCTATATCTTTGTGGAGCTCATATTTCTACTAGACGTTCAAATAGGTGCAAAGGTCTTTCTGCACAGATGGCATTGAAAAGTTTGGGCCTGAATGTCTAATTGATTTGATGGTTCATCAGTAAGAAAGCATGTGTATGCACTGCATCATTGATTAGCTATGCAACATTAATCCTTAAAATATCCCTGTGAAATGGGTTAAGGAGTTTCCATGTTACACCAGGAACAAATAAGATTTTAGGAAACTAAGGACTTGACATGGATAAGCCAGCTGAGAAATAATGAGTTTCTTGCTTCCAGTCTTGTGCACCTTACAGGAGACTGAACAACTCCACTGTGAAACTAAATGAAAGCGATGATTGTGGATATTGTCTACCTAGACTTTAGTAAAGCCTTTGACACTATTTCCCACAGCATTCTGCTGGAGAAATTGGCTACTCATGACTTGGACGGGCAGATGCTTTGCTGGGTAAAAAACTGGCTGGATGGCTGAGCCCAGAGGGTGATGGTAAATGGAGTTAAATCCAGTTGGCCGCTGGTCACAAGTGGTGTTCCCCAGGGCTCAGTTCTGGGGCCAGTTCTGTTTAATATATTTATCACTGATCTGGATGAGGAGATAGAGTGCACCCTCAGTAAGTTTGCAGATGACACCAACTGGGGCGGGAGTGTTGATCTGCTTGAGGGTGGGAAGGCTCTACAGAGTCTGCTTGAGGGTAGGAAGGCTCTACAGAGGGGTCTGGACAAACTGGATCGATGGGCCAAGGCCAATTGTATGAGGTTCAACAAGGCCAAGTGCCAGGTCCTCCATTTGGGTCATAACAACCCCATGCAGTGCTACAGGCTTGGGGAAAAGTGGCAGGAAAGCTGCCTGGCAGAAAAGGACCTGGGGGTGTTGGTTGACAGGCGGCTGAATATGAGCCAGCAGTGTGCCCAGGTGACCAAGAAAGTCAATGGCATCCTGACCTATATCAGGAATAGTGTGGCCAGCAGGACTAGGGAAGTGATCGTCCCCCTGTACTCGGCACTGGTGAGGCTGCGCCTTGAATACTGTGTTCAGTTTTGGGTCCCTCACTCCAAGAAAGACACTGAAGTGCTGGAGTGAGTCCAAAGAGGGGCAACGAAGCTGGTGAAGGGTCTAGAGTACAAGTCTTATGAGGAGCAGCTAAGGGAGCTGGGGTTGTTTAGCCTGGAGAAGAGGAGGCTCAGGGGAGACCTATCACTCTTTACAACTGCCTGAAAGGAGGTTGTAGCGAGGTAAGTGTCAGTCTCTTCTCCCAGGTAACAAGCAATAGGACAAGAGGAAATGGCCTCAAGTTGTGCCTGGGAAGGTTTAGATTGGATATTAGGAAAAATTTCTTGACTGAAAGGGTTGTCAAGCATTGGAACAGGCTGCCCAGGGAAGTGGTTGTTGAGTCACTGCCCCTGGAGGTATTTAAAAGATGTGTAGATGGCGTGCTTAGAGACATGGTTTAGCAGTGGACTTGGCAGTGTTAGGTTAACAGTTGGACTTGATGATCTTAAAGGTCCTTTCCAAGCTAAACGATTCTGTGATTGTATCCTTCATCACAGGCAAGGTGTATGTTAAATTACAGTTAGGCTAGAGATGAGTAGTCAGCGCTCAAGATTAAGCCACAACTCCTTGTTTTCTGTGTGTTAGATAATGACACCAGTTCATTCTGATAAGTGGATGAGGTTTTTTTCCTAACAAATAGTATCTTTCTTGATTTGAACAATTAAAATGCTTTTCTAGAAGTTGCATCAAATAATGTTTGATTTTCCTCCCAACACCATTAATTCCATCAAGTGAAAAGGTTTTAACATCCCTTTATTTTACGTTGTCTCAGAGCATTTTTAAGAGTTTTTAAAAATCACTAGTGTATTATAACACTATTTAGTGTATAGATATGTAGTTCTGTAATATGTGTAAATAGTTATATGAAAAAAACAAAACAAAAGGAGGCAAGTATAACATGAAAAATCTTCCAAAAAATGTGTGATGTTGAGTATGTATGCTTATATATATAGCACAGATACTACCCATTTGGGATGTAATTTCCATATTTCAACTGAAAACCTTAAACACTAAATATTTTGGGAATATTTTAGGTCATATTCCTACATTTTGATTGCTTTGTGTGTGAATTGCAGATAAATGAACTATCTTGGTTATTAACTCTCCTTTTTAACTAGTCATAAATTATTAACATTTCATGTACTGTTTACATTCAGACTTTTCATTTACATATGTTGCTGTTTATACTGTTTTCTGATATTTGTGTCTACCAACATGAAATTGTAGTAGTTAGTTGCACTGGTATCCATACAGTATCATTTTGTTATTAATTTGTCTAATAACGCTACAAGGACTGAAGACATGAAAAAAATATACAGATACTGACATATTCAAAATTATGAAAAGATGTTCTCGTGTGGTGGCGGCATAGACTGGCTAATTGCTATTATTTAAAAATATCTTCCAAAGATCTTTTTAAAAATCTTTATTTCTTTAGTTAGCAGGGCATTGAATTTTTAGTGGTTCGCAGTTGAACAATGTATTTGTTGCTTTTACACAACAACTCAGTATCTTGAAATTTATGCAGCCTGCAGCATTTAACAGTTAATTTGGGGTATTTAAAAAAGAAAACATGTTTTTCTCTGTTTCTGTTAATGTGTAATAGAAATCTGAGCAATAACAAGATTACAGATATCGAAGAAGGAGCGTTTGATGGAGCCTCTGGCGTGAATGAACTATTGCTCACTAGCAACCGCTTGGAAAGTGTCCGACACAAAATGTTCAAAGGACTAGAAAGTCTCAAAACACTGTAAGTGTAATTATTTGGGTGGTTTTATTCTTCCTTTCTGCCAGGTATTTTTTAAAGTAATTTCTATCTGTCCTAAAAAAATTGATTTTGGAGGATTAGCTATTGATTATTCAAGCATATCTTAGTTTTTGTTCCTATTTTTTAAAAAGTTATCATATATTATATGAATTCATTAATTATTTATTATGAATATAATGTAGCTGCAATTTTTCATTGTGGCTACTTGACTAGAGAAATTATGAGTCCTCTAAAATGATGAAGAACTTGAGAATGGGTAAACAGCCAGCTGCAGAAATGGAAATGGGAATAATCATCTCCTTCAAAGTAACAGAATTTTGCATGGGAATTACACATTTTACGTAATGGAGTCTGATTCATTTCAGCTCAACCATTACTGGGAACTTTGCTAGAGGAAAAAATTATTCTGGTGGATATTTAAATGTGGGAAATGATTCTCTCCTAAGTAATTTTAATGTCATTTCAACAGTGCAGGGACGAGTAAAAGCACTATAGCTTGAACTCATTTCATTCTTTCCATGAAGACTGTTTAGCTGTTTCCTATCAAAAAAAGATGTTTATACAATCCACAGCTTCTTGGCCTTCTTCAGAGAGCCTGTCCTTCTGAGCAGCAGAGCACAGCCAAGATTAAATGGTCCTTGGGGCTTCAACTGTCCATAGACATTAGGTGTTTTTAATAAATCAGGCGTATCATTTCTAACTTTGCATTTAAAGCTGCTAAAATTATTAGGAGCAGCTATCCTTAGACAAGAGCATGGGGAAAAAATATTCATTTATTGATGGACAGATAGGAGAACAGTAAACTTCAAAGCTCGTAAGTTTTACAGAAATATAAGAGATTTTAGAATAGATGTTTCTTGCTTAGTAATCTGAAATTTTTAGTAAATCTTATAGTAACGCTGAGGAGGAGTCAGGGGAGCCTGATTTCATTTAATTGAAACACTTGAGAATGTAGTAGAATTGGTTTCTACAATTTATCCTAATTCAGGTTGAAGGGGCCTCAGTAGGAGGTCAGCTGGTACAACCTTCTGCTCCATGGAAACAGCAGTTCTGGAGTCATTAGACTTGGAAACATGAAGAGGGGGCTCATCTGTATCTCTGATTTGGGAAATTTCAATCAATTTAATTTAGTGTCAAGTAACAAATTCATAATTACTGATTCTGGTACTGAAAGAAAAAAAAACACAAATGCTTAAGGGAAACACCCCTTGCCTCTGTGAAACCTACCCACCCATCTTTCTGTTTTCGAGTCCGCTCCACACACACTGCACTCAGTCCCTTCAGTGAGGAGACACATGGCGCAGGAGTCACTGCACTTGTGGTTCGTCCACTGGTAGCAGTCCCTTTGGAGTCATACCTCTTGGCTCTTGCTCAGACCACCACTTCAGCTCTGGCCCCTGCTCGAGCTAAGCTAAGAAATGTGGACCCTTCCTTTCTCAGGATGCTGAGAAGCAACCGCGTGAGCTGTGTGGGAAACGACAGCTTCACAGGCCTGAGCTCAGTCCGCTTGCTCTCGCTGTATGACAACCAGATCACCACCGTGGCACCTGGCTCCTTTGATACACTGCATTCGCTCTCTACTTTGTAAGTCACATTCATGTTAATACCTTACACAAATTTAAACCTCTAATGTTTTGGGGACGTTTCTGTTAATGGTTTACTGTGTAATTTCACAATGTGAGGTAAAATTAAGGGAAAAAAGAGTTCATAGAGGGATTTTTGAGAAAGTTTATTTTCTGGACCATCTTGGATGCATGAAGAGTATGTTTTCATGGTGTCCTTTGATGCAGCATTAGACTGGTTTCCAGAAGTGCCTGAGAAAGCAGAAATAAGGTCCTGCTTGCCCCCCTCGCAGAAACCCACTGATCTGAGCCAGGGTAGAAAGCCACATTTTGGGTAGACATCACACGATCGCAGCTGGTCAAATCACCATGTTGTCTGTCTTTCTGCCCTGTGCCATCCAATTATTCTCTTAAATTTCCTCGACCTACTGAGGATCTTAATTCATACATGTTTTATAATGAAGCTTCAGCCTCATTTTATGTAAAAAGAAGCATCCCTATTTTCATTTAAATGTGATGTAATTTAAGGGAAGGGAAAATGGTGAGTGAAGCTGTTACTCAGTTTAATGAAGAAATGCTTTTTGTAGGTAGCATCATTCAGGAAAGTACTCAATACCTTTTTTACATAAAAAGTGACACTTTGCATGTGCAAAGTGACTAATTTTTGCATATTAAGGATGACATGTTTATAAATAATGGAGTTGTCGATAGGTTTGTGCTGAAGTAAGGAGATGCCAAAAGTACTGAGACTTCTAGGAGTAAATTCATTTTTATAACTGGCATGTAATCAACTTAGCTGTCACTTCAGATAGGAAACTTATTCTCTGGAGCAAATAAAAGATGGAAATCTCGAGATGACAAATTAATGGAATAGCTGTTGTCAGGTTAAAGCTAATAATGTAAAGTAATCAGCCTTCATCTCTATATGAAATTATTGCATTATCAGTACAGAGTGGCTTGACAACAAGTCAGGTCTTTGACAGTTTTAAATTATTTCTAAACGAGTTATATCAAGATTCACCACACAGAGCCTAAATTACAGCTTTCATCTATGGTTTGTACATAGTATTGTTTGAAGAATGGTATTTAAGCTTAGCTTTTTGAAAATAGAAATAGAACACTTAGGATGAAAAAATTGTGTCATCCGAAATAAACTTTCCTGTGGTTCTCAGAAACCTCTTGGCCAATCCCTTCAACTGCAACTGCCATCTCGCGTGGCTTGGAGACTGGCTAAGGAAGAAACGCATTGTGACAGGGAACCCTCGCTGTCAAAAACCCTACTTCCTCAAAGAGATTCCTATCCAGGATGTGGCAATTCAAGACTTTACATGCGATGATGGTAAGAAAATTAATATCTGAACTTTTTATAATTTCAGCTTTCATATGTATAGCTGCATGATTCCCATAGAATGTTATGCTTTAAATAACTTTATCTGCGCTTCACGCTCAGTTTCTACATCAGTTTAAAAATCTTTCACCCATTTTTAGATGATCAGCAAGCACACAGCTATTGTATATATGCTTTCAAAAGTTTTTCTTGCCTATGTTGAGTACTATAAATCATAATTTAAAGACAATATAAAAATTAAATAAATTTATCAAATATTGTAGTTCAAATGAGAATATTTTCAAATGCTGATGCCTGAAGCAAGCGTTCTTTCAGGTTACTTGATCAAATAACATGCATTTTGCTTAGTTTGTGACTTCCTGAACACATAATAATTACAAAAATGGCAGCTATCTTGCATCTCTTTCACATATGCTTCCATTTATTGCATTATTAGTTTGTCAGTTTTCAAGGTTGTAACTTTTCTTTAAAGGAACTCTGTTTATTTTTAATAATGTGTTGATTTTGAAAATCAACATATATTTCGCTTTTAGGTCTTGTTCTTTCTTTAATGATCTTTTTTTCCATATAATAGCATTTTTACCTAGTAAAACAGCATTGTACTAAATAGTGACTTGAAATGTAAATTCTTGGAGCAATGGGTTACAGAGATGACAATCTTTTCCCTACCTAGAGATATCACAATGTAGAAATACCACGTTTGCTTATAGGAATTCTAGGTGGAATATTATTGCTAACACTGGAGTGACATTTTTATAGCATGCTTAGCATCTGTTTGTTTTTATTCACCAGGAAATGATGACAACAGCTGCTCTCCACTGTCTCGCTGTCCTGCAGAATGTACTTGTCTAGACACAGTAGTTCGCTGCAGCAACAAAGGCCTAAAAGCTTTGCCTAAAGGCATCCCAAAAGATGTAACTGAACTGTAAGTGGCACACTTTTTTCCCTTTTTTGAAATCAATGTCAGATTTGTATTGTCAGGTTCCAGAATGAGGGAGAAGAAAATGAAGAATTGGATTCAGTGGACCAGTTGAAATTTATTAATATACCACTTCATAGATACAAAGACTTGCACAGTATCTTGAGAAATTTGAGGTTAAGTTTGAATTAGCAATGCTCTCTGTAAGTCCCAAAACACTCTAAGAACTATCTGTTACTGAAAAGCTTTAAAAATATATGTATATAAAATTGTAATCACTCTCAGATTTTATATCCAACTGAATGTGGATATCATGTTACAATGAGTTAAATTATGGGCAACAGTGAATTTGATTAATCTATGGTCACTGTTTAGGAAGGAATGAAGAAGTTCAACTACATGAAAAAGCAAAAAGAAAACAATCTATTAATGTCTTTGCATATTTTCATAATAAACATGGGTTTGTGATATTGCCTAGTTTTAAGAGAAAGTCTTACTTTTCATACAGGCAGTCTTGTACAATCTGGGATATTTTATTAATCTCGTGATACATTTTTATATGACAAAATGGTTAAGATTGCATTTTATGAAAATATAGAATTTGAATATGCAGATGGACAGTAACATTGATATAACAAAAGAGCTTTTTACCTCATGTATTGTTTGAAAATACTAACTGAATAAGCTATTCATAAGACTAGATGAGTCAATTTTTACGCGTTATGAAGGGGAAAATATAAACTTAAAAACTGGGTTATTCATCTGGTTTGAATCTTGATCAGATAGGTTACAAGATTGAAAGAAATAGATGGAAATTATTGACAAGTAAAAAAGTTGGGTTTGTGTTACATATTTAATTTAATACTAAATTACTAATGCTTTGCAATGACTGATTAATGTAGCACTTTTTCAGAAGACATCATAACTGTGTATCTTAAGTCACTAAAATGGTTTTGTTGTTTTACCACTTGATATTATATAGAAGATTCTGAAATGTCCACCACTAGTTTGGTGCTTAATAGCATCCAAAAGTCTTTAGTCATTAATGAAGAGAAATTATTAAGAACTCAAATTAGCACACAGCTATGTAAACCTATAACTTACTTCATTAGGTTTTGGTGATGTGTTGTTTTTTTTTTTTTTTTTTCAAATAGAAGATGACTTAATTAAATATAATCTGGCCTAATAAATACAATTTGACAATGTAAGGGCATCAATGCAATGTGAAATTAAGCAGCTAAAGAGAGATACTTTTGGAATTGCAAATGGAACCCTGACTGTGACTGAAAACTCATTTGTGTACAATTTTGTATGCTTTAATTAGTGTCTAAGCATGCAATTTAGCATATTTTTCAAAAGGATAATGGAGGTGGTTCCTGTTAGCAGTTGCATACTGATTGATTCTTCTTGTTCATTAGCATGCATAACCCTTCCAAGATGTACTCTTCATGTGTTTTAGAAAATATCTTAATAGTTGCTTCATTTGAATGAGGAGGAATTTTTATCAGCCAAGGGGATACTTGTAATACTTCAGTTCTAATGAAGCTAAAGCAATATATCCTAATTTATCTGTCGATAAAAGAATTTTATCAGAACACTTAATCCTTCAAAAAGTTTAAATGTTGTTGGTTTCTTTTTTATTAAGTATATGAGCCCATGCTCCATTCACCACCATTTATGTAATGCCATTAACATAGTGTAAGCATAAAACTTGTTGAGACACTTATTTTGGATTTGGCAGGCAGCCCTAAGGAAAGCACAGTCCGAGGGGAAAAAAAAAAAAACTAGAAAGAAAAAGATTTTTGTTAAATGTAGATAGTTATTTCATTAAGTTTAACTGTGTTTCATTTAGTCAAGACAAAGGTTTCCAAAGATGCTGCAGCATACTTCAAGACATTAAGTTCAAAATGAGTCCAAGAATGTCTCTATCAGAGGCTGCCCTTAACTCAAGTGTGTTCCAAGTATTTGGATGGCTAAAATATCTTCTTTGTATAGGGATAATGAGGGTGTAGTTTTTACTTGGGTTCCAAAGACACAAGTAATAGCATAATACTACCATTAGCAAGACATTTGCCCCAGTTGAGAAACTAATGACCTTTAATCTCCCTGCCACTGTCTGCTCCATTTCAGAGAATCAGGTAAACTCAGCACTTATTATCTCTAAACGATTTGCCCAGGTTACATGAAGAGCCCCTCCACTTGCACTTTGTAATGACTGGCTGCACATTGGAAGCTTTTTAGGCAAGGCTTGTTGCCTTCCTTTGCCTGTAACTCAGGTGCTGATGCAGTTTGACGGCTCTGTACCTGTTGACTCATAAGGATGAACAAGTCTGTTATTGAGAATTATGAGCAGGAAGAAGAGCAAGCAATATAATACAGGAGTTGTAAACCTACAAAGAGGAAAAAAAAACAAACTAACTTTTCTAGTGAAGGGTAATCGATTACTGTCTTTAGTCCCTAACATACTCCATAGGAACAGGCTTGTAGCATGTCACGCCTGATATATCATGAAATATACAGGGAGAAATTAGGGAAGGTGACCTGAACTGCAGGCATGACAAATTAATTTGCTGTTAGAGCTGGAACCACCCCTTGCTGTTTCTAAAGGACTACCTCTGCAATGTCAGGGTCTGTTTCTATTTATGATAGTTCAAAATCCACACTTAATGTGACTTGCAGAATTCAGATTTACTTTTCACCTGTATGCATGTGTGAAATGGAGATGATAAAGACCTCGTTTTGCAGAGTCTTTACAAAATAATAGAAAGTATTATGTAAGAGTTGGTTGTTATTACTGTTACTTCATAATATTTGTAATATCTGATACAATAGCATTTGGATCTTAGCCTGCAGGTCCTCAGTTGTGCCTCTAAAAACCAAAATTTGTAAGCAAGGTTTGTTATAAAATTGAAATAGTATATATTTATTTGTTATTAACTTTACTGTTGGATTCTAAGATTATTCTAAGATCAGTAGATGCTACTATTTTAATGAAAATCATAATGCTGTATGTTTTATATTTCTATTTTAGTTATTTGGATGGAAATCAGTTTACCCTTGTTCCAAAAGAGCTTTCCAACTACAAGCATTTAACACTCATGTAAGTAGTTTTAGAGCAACATTCTTTACTGGAATGAAAAAAAAACTGAACCAAAACAAAATACCCTACTCCATTATACCTGGTTTTAGTTATAAGAAAAAAAAAAACATTAAGTGTATTGTATCTTTTAGCAAATATAACACCCAAACACATTTTTTAATGAAGGATATTTTAATCTACTTATCACATGCCACATATAATATACTCAGTCATGTTTTATAAACGGGGGTATTTCATTCCAGTGATTACACCAAAAAGTAAATAAGCAGAAATTAGAGTTAACCTGAAAAGAGATGTAAGATCTTACAAAGTTAGGGTAATTAGGGTAAGGTGTTAGGGTAACACAGGATTTCGTTATGCAGTTCCATAAAGGCACTAGAATTATTTCATTTACAAAAGAAACATTCTGTGATATGCTTCACTCCGTGGTATGCTTCACATAGGAATAGCACATTCAGCTGTTGTAACACTTGAATGTAACCCCTTATGTTTCTCCCACAATATATGCTTTAATGACTCAAGAAGAGAGCTTGTCTAGAACGCCTTACTTCCAACTCTACTGCTGACTCACTCTGTGATTTGAGGCAAATCACTAGCTGTTCTAAGATATACCTCTACTTCATGAATGATTTGAATATGATTTCTGTACCTTGTAAGAGTACAGTGAGAGAAACAGGAAGACTGTCGATGTAAATGGCTGTAATTCCATGGCCTTTGTTAGGACTATAAAAATTTATACCAGCTGAGGTTGAACTGTGTAACATTCTCAAAGCAGTTTGTGGTTTCATTATAATCAGGATAAAAAGTGGAGGAGAGTAACAAAATCCCTTAAATTTCTTTTTGACTGGGTTTAGAGCTTTGCTGCAAAAATTGAAAATGGTTTGGCATTCAAAAACAAGAACTTGATTTCCTTTATTTACCTCATGCTAGACAAAAGTGGTCATGGTCACAAATTTAGAAAAAACATCTTTCCAAAACTTTTTGTATTTTGCAAATAACATCAGGAAAAAACCCTTCCAATATTCTCTGATGCATACAGCGTAGAACCTATAGGAAATCTTTGTGGATTGTTTAGGGAATTTATACAAGATCTAACTTGCAGCACACAGAAAATATTAACTTTGGAACCTCAGTACAAGAAGCAAGCATATAGATTGGACTGTGTGCAGTAACAGTATCAGTGGAGACTGGATATATGTCTAGAGATGAGGTTAATTAAAGGTATAGTGACAAGGCTTCCATTGCAGAGATTAGGTACTCATGGTCTATTTTTGACAAACAGAGCCAGAAATCATGTAACTTTACCTCCTAATCAGAAAATACATGCAAACAATTTAGCAGACAAATGTAATACAATAAATTATAGATGAACAGTAAATAAAATGTAAATAAGATGAGTATTAACAGTCTCTATTTATCAGACCTGTGGGGCACATTATTGTAGCATCTTCTGAATGTATCCTCATACTGCTGTTAGGAAGTTGAGAACGTTCCTCAGCTGTGTTTGGAAAACCAAAACACTATGCATAGTGGTTCTGTGGTTAGTGGTTCTTCTGTGGCTAAACAAGGAATTACATACAAGTCTCCTGAGTTCCAGATTAACAAGGAAAATAATTTATTTCTAACTTTTTTTTTCTCTTTTGAATAGATTGCTCTGTTATACTTGCCTAATATGTTTATTATTATGAGTCAGTTGTCTTACATGCTTTCATGAAATTTCAAGTGGAGAAATATGTATATTGCATAGCTATTCAACAGTACTCTTAAGTTAAAATATCAAGGTCCCCTCAGAAACAAATGCTATATTTCACCACAAAATACAGTAAACAGTAGTGAAATAATCAACATAAAATTAAAACTAAAGCACAATTTGAAAATAAAGAACAAGCAGTATTCACATTTAATACGGCTTCTTCAAAGCTTCTTTGAAGCTACCATCTTTGAAGTTACCAGCGTACCATACCAGCTTCCATCATGCTTATGCTTAAGATTTTATTCATTAGAATACTGAACAACAAGGAAGATGTTATGGCTTTCTCTATAAATCTTAGATAGTGTTCTTTATAATAATAGCTCTAGGCTTTGATGTCTTCAGCATATAAGTGTTAAGTAGAGCATTAGATGATATTTACTTAGGTGTCATCAGGGACATGACTAGAATTATTTCCACTTTAAAACATCACTTTCATTTCTATACTTGGGTTCATGTAGGATTGCCTTATTAACTCAGTAGCATGACGGACATCGCTGTTGTATAAGTGTATTGCGCTGCTTTTTCATCTGTGTTGGAACGAAAATGCTTTTCATTGATCGAGCTAAACACTTGCTGGGCTTGTATATAGCATGTGAAAATAAAAATATGTGCTGCTTTAAATATTGATACCAATGATGATACTACTTCTACTAATAACAATAATGTGTCTGTCAGTTTAACTTAGTGTTTCAGGATTGGGGCAGTCATTTTAAGGTCTGAATTTCTGAATTTATTTTTTATAGAGATTTAAGTAACAACAGAATCAGCACTCTTTCTAATCAGAGCTTCAGCAACATGACTCAGCTGCTCACCTTGTAAGTTTAAACATGTAACAGTGACTCTTTGGAAGCATTACCGTTTTTTGGTTTTTTGGTTTTTTTTTGTCTTGGAAAGAAAGGGCATTTAGTTGATATTAAAGCTTGCTTGTTGTGGAGGCTGTAAAATAACTTGTTTTCTAACTACCTGTGTGTGCATAGGCTGGTTTTGGTAATGCTCTGCATTGTTTAATGAAAGGCTGATAAACTTGCTGACAGTATTTTATATATTTTCAGAATTCTTAGTTACAACCGCCTGAGGTGTATACCTGCACGGACTTTTGATGGGTTGAAATCACTCAGGTTGTTGTAAGTATATTTTTTAACCATTGCTATTTTCCAGAATTTTTATTTGTGTACAGCAGATAGCAAATCTGTAAGAAGTTACTAGATTTTAAAACCTATCAAGTATTTGAGAAGTGATAGTTACATAACCTTAAAAATCTAAGTGGCTTCATTCCAGGGAAGTATACTCTCAGAAGAAGTTATGTGACCATGGACAACTTTGTATATACAGAAATACACTTTTTACCTTTCTGCTTTTTAACTTTGTCTGCATTTCTTTTTTGTGTTGTGTTCTTCTTTGCTATAAACATTAAAATCTTACAAAAATGCCATATGCATAAATTCCTCAGTATATATGAGGGGTTTTTGCAGTTGAATTTTGAATATTTTTATTCCAACAAGAAATTTATTTATTTCCTGTTTCATTTAATACGAAAGTATTTCCAAAACCATCACATCATGGTTAACTATTGAAAATCAATAAAATTACATTTTGGTTCCAAGAAAACTTTCCATTTTACCACTAGGAAAACATAGTTGAAAGGGCAGAAAAAAGGATAAAGGAAAATAAAGAACAGTCAATCTAGTTTACAGTTTCAGTTTGTCATTAAGAAAAAAACCTGCAAAAATTATTTCTCAAAAGTCTCCAGCAGAACATGCAATTTTTGCCTCCATTTGTGTAGTTTATAACCACTTAATAGCTCAGTTGCATTAAATGTCTCAAGCACGGCATTCTTTAGCTATGCTCACATAACTTGAATTACTTTATATAAATCCAGGTAATTTCAAGAACCATAATTCTTTATGTGTTAGACATACATGTAACTGAATGAATTTCTAGAAAAGGAGAGAGACTTTTGTGCAGGTTTGCTACAGGAGAGATAACACTAGTCCCAGTATTGACGCTTAATAAGGTCTTTAGCTCTTTAACTTTACTATTAAACTAGGGAAACAACATTAATGCGTATATTAACGAACAGTCAATGCCTGTATTTTCCATTAATCCATGAAATATTAAAAAAAAAGTATGAACAACATTCATGAGAATTTCAGGGAATTGCTGAGAAAGTCAGAAATAACAATTCTTCTGCTATCCCTAAATCCAGTCACTACTTTGCAAAAGTGTCCTTACTTTTACCAACCTGTATTCTTTCAATTTTAAAAGAATCATATTAACATTTCTTATGAAAATTCAGGATCAAAAAAATCAAATTATGAGTAGGCTGCCAGTTAGAGCTTGAAAGAAAACAAAACAAAACAAAAAACACCTGGAAACACTGAGGAAATGGAAGAAAAAAATGTGAAGAGCTGAAAACTTCACAGAAGATGAAATTTGCAAAGTTAACCTGCTGATTTTTATGCATATATGTTATTCTGTATATTTTCTTTTTAAGGTCTTTACATGGCAATGATATTTCTGTTGTTCCTGAAGGAGCTTTTAATGATCTTTCAGCATTATCACACCTGTGAGTATTCAGATGATAACTGTATTTTTTATGTTGCATTTAACAGATTTCATATAGTTGAACAAAGACAAAATGCAAAGGACTGCTCTGGAACAAGCTCCCGCATCAGTACAGGCTGGGGACTGGCTAGAGAGCTAGCAGCTCAGCAGAAAAATCCTGGGCCTCCTGGCGGGCAGCAAATTGAACATGTCTGCCATGTGCCCTTATGGCAATGCTGGCTAAAGATACTCTGGACTGAATTAGAAAGCGAGCAGCCAGGTGATTGAGGATAGCGGTCACTCCCTTCTGCTTGGCCCTCCTAAGGCCACATCTGGAATATATGTTCAGTTTCTCCAATACAAAGCAGATGCGTTATGAAGCAGAGCAAACCCAGGATAGGGGCAAGCAAGGTGGGGAGGTGGCTGGATCATATGAGCTGTGAGGACAGGCTAAAGGAATTGGGCTTATTTAGCCTGGAGAAAGAGATGCCAAGGAGGCACCTAATAGTCTTTAAGACTCTAAGGGACTTACAGCAATGATGGAAACAGATTTTTCTCAAGAGGTGCACAGTGAAGAATAAGTGTCAACAGTCACAAGCTGCAACAAGGGAAGTTTGATTGAACATAACGAAAAATTCTTCACTGTGAGGGTGGTTCAGCTTTGGTACAGGTTGCCCAAAGAAGCAGAAGTATCTCCATCCCTGGAGATTTTCAGAGCTCAGCTGGACATAGCCCTGAGCAACCCTGGTTTGACTTTGAAGCAAACTCTGCTTTGTACCAAAGGTCAGACTAGATGACCTCCAGAGTGCCCTAAATTATTCTATGATTCTGTGTTGGTGTCTGTTAAGTTGACATTACATATATGGCGTCTCATTTCAGAACACGATTCGAGGCAATACTTTTCCTGTTTTTAATTTTCAATGGGAACCTAGATTAGAACAAGTTACCTATCTGTAAACCTTGTTGTGTTTACAGATAGTTTTTAAATCTTTGCTTGCAATTGAGGAGTAAATTGACTAGTGCCTTTAGATATATCTGGGTTTTATGTTTCTGAACAGCTGCAGTTGTTCAAAACTTAATTATCTGTTTCAGTATTGGACATTAACATGTAATTTGTCATTTCTCAGAAATTTGATGATACTGATTAAGCTTTAAGTCATTGATAATTCATCCAAATGCTACTATTAAACTCACTTATCTGCATGAAATATTAGTGAAACTTACCTAGATTTGATTGTTGTTGCTGTTTTTTTTTTCTCACTGGCTGCCTTGTAGTTGTCCTTGCTAACATTCTGATTTTAGCAGAGCAATTGTGTTATCTCAGTTCAGGCTGACATTCACTCCTGCAAATATGGAGTAGACAAATTCTAGGTGTTTTTCCTTGCATGGAAAGTTCCGATCACTACATCCAATTTTTCTTACTGCTTTGACTTAAGCCTGACTGAACAGGTATATATATTTTCTTGTGTTCAGCTGGAAGTGTGTAGCAGTAATCAAGAGAGAGCTTCCTGCTCAGTGTGGCAGAAAAGAGTGTTTCAGCAGTGGTAGTTTCTACCACCTTTGCTTGCCAAGGATTTTCTTGTATTTCTAGAAGACCCACTGATCCAAAGTTCTGGAACAATCTGAAAAAAGTACTGAAAGATCTGGAGGAGGAGGATGTTCTAATACTGCCATTTGACAGTGTGTGCAGGTGTCAAGATTATCTGTTAAAAGTTCTATGATTATTGTATTTCTTAAAAGGAATATGAGTACATCTTTATAGAATAGCACAATGTTTCTGTCCTCCAAATTAACTACACAACATATCATTGGTCTCAGAGTTTTAAGAGTATTTACAGTTTCTAGCAAACAGACACTTAGAAAGCCTTTACAGAAATTAATTCTGAAAATTTCTAGCTAAATAATTTTTAATTTAAAAAAATCAGATTTATTTAAAGAAATGGATTTGCTTTCATAACCAGGCAATTCTTATGTAACTACCACAAAGCTAGGATAATGTAGTTTTATTTACTTATGCAGCAGAGACCTCTTACAGAATTCTTCACATAGCTGTGAGTTCAGTGGGAGAGCTCCAAAGAGGAAATAATTAAATCAAATTTGGAAGCTTAGAAACAGATGGTTTGCACCAGCCTGGGAGCCATAAACTGGAAGGGAAGAATATCAGGATGGAACTCTGTGGAGTTGCCTTCACTACTTTGGAAGGAATACTTTATTCTTGCTAGCTTAATTTCCCAACATCAGTTTCATTCTGGTGATGCAGCTGATCCTGGCCATTACATACAAATGGTGAAACAGAGCTAGTTAGTATTCGGTCTCCAAAGTTCACACATAATGCAGCTATGAATAGCTAGGATTCTGGACCAAGTTTACTCCTAAAACTATCACTTCTTATTTAGAACCCAAATCGAGACACTTCATGTTCTTACAGTCAATTTCGTGGAGGAAGGGCAGGTTTGTGGTTTGAAGTTTCTTTTGCCAACCTGTTTTCTGGCTTCTCTTTTTAAAAGCAACCATTTCAAACTTTATTCCCTCTTTGTTTGTCTGTTTTCCATAGGGCTATTGGAGCAAATCCTCTTTATTGTGATTGTAACATGCAGTGGCTCTCTGACTGGGTAAAATCAGAATACAAAGAACCTGGTATTGCACGTTGTGCTGGTCCTGGAGAAATGGCAGATAAACTTCTTCTCACAACTCCTTCTAAAAAATTTACTTGCCAAGGTACTGTTGTTGTTTTTTTTCTCTTTGAACTGTCAATTTTGAATTTATACAAATAGTTGAGCTGTGAGATAAGAGTCCTGTGTGCTCTAAATACATTTATTATAACATCTTCACTCAGCCTTGTCATCATTCCTCCTCATACTTAGGAGCCATTGGCTTCATTCAGGAACTGTATTTATTTTAAAGACTTCAATGTCTATTTCTTTTCAAATAGATGGAGAAAAAAAAAGTCTTTGGACTTGCAGTACAGTATTCCTCAGTACATGGATGTACATAGGTCCTTGGTACTGTCTCAGTCATGAACTACAGCTTAAACATCTACACTTCCCTCAGCCAAAGAATGTCCCTTTCCTTCAGACTGTTTACAGTAAAAACTGTAAATACATTCATAATCCTTGTAGTGTGCAATTAATTGCCTCAACATGTCCAGAATGCTTCCTCTGATATTTCAGAATAAAGCATGAAAAACAAAACAAAACAAAACCCCAAAACCTAGATAAAGGGATGTGATTACCCCTATAGAGGTCTCATTCTAAAATGTTGTTATATGAGGAGGTTCCTCAGGGTTTGCATCCAGACTGTTTATCTCCATGTTGGTACCAATGTTGCTGGCATTTATATCACAATTATATTATTGTTTGTTAATTCCTAGGCTTTTTCTCTGAACCTACTATTTTTTGGTTAGAAAAGTACCTTTTTTACTCACATTGAGAGAGAACTTAGTTTGGTTTACTGTTTAATCTTCTATTCCATCCATTTCTCCTTTCTTAAATATTTTGAAAACATGGAAAGCTTCTGCTGTAGCTTCATTTTTCATGGTCCTGATTTAGAAACATTGAAATCCCTAATTGAAAACAACAAAACAAAACAAAAATAACAAAACAACAAAATGTATGTGTGCTTATGCTTGTAAGCTGTTACTAAGCTTATTTCTGAGGTATCAGATAAATATGATCTTAAGTCTTGTAGAAGTAATTTACTCTCACAGTCTAGGTAATCTTCAAGCTATTTTGACTTACTCATCTGTTAATGTATCTCCAAAGGTGAGCTTAATCCCTTTGTAATTTCTTCCTTAAAAAAAGCAATGGGACTTTGTCAGAGTTTGTCTCATCCAAACTTGTTCTTTACTGCATGTCCATCCTATTTAGTCTTCTGTCCTTAGACTTTCTATCAAAAAAACTTTTTTGTAAACAAAAACCACTGGAATCCATTTTGTTGCTTGTGATTCCAACGAATTGTCTCTCCCTCCAAATCCTTCTTGTAATTTTTCAGCAGCACATCTCTGAGGTCATGTCAGTGTTCATTGCATATGACACTCATCTGTTGCAAAGTCTCAGTCTGACTTTAGATAGAACATTTGCTGGCCAATCTGATCGTTTTCTCTACAAGTACCCACTGAACATTATTGCAGATATGCTCGTTACACACTGTTGTAGGGATATAAGTGAAAGAATATCTGCATGGACATGAAGCACCTGTTTGGTTGTTTTCCAGCTCTGTCAGCTGTAAAAACTGTATCATCCATGCCTACAATCATTGTTATGTTTCTGTTAGACAATCCAGAAAATATATCTTACTCCCTCTTGCCCATCAGAAAATAGCCTTTATATTATTATGCAGGGTAAGAACTGTATTTGTTTCAGTTCCAAGAGTGGAGATCTGGTATTATGGATACCTTTGAAAGAAAATAATTTTCCTGCCACTGTCCTATGAAGATGCTTATAATTACAGATTGCAAATCAGCAGCTTTTCAATGACATGATGGCCCTGTAAGACATTATATGTTTGTTACTCAAAGATAAGTAATTTTATCTTTTGCTTAAAACTGCTGAATAGAAATTAGGAAGACGTTATATTTCTATTAGAACCAAAATTTTGGGCTATGAGTGAGAGGAGTGTTTTCAGAATATCTGTTGATGGTCCACTATTGTGTATATATTTACAGGAAAAGAGTGGTGTGTAATTCCCTCTTATCAGCATCTCTGGATTCAATTGAAAGTTAAATGGGTGCTTGAATTTTACTTACATAATGAATAGTTCCCAGTGAAAATGAACATTTTAAAATGAAGTCTCATCTCAGTTGTAAAGCTCCATAAAATCATTGTACCTTACTCTAATTTTATGAATTCTTTTACTCCAGGAATCATTCCTTAGTGTTTTCTTCTTTCAGTTTTTTTTCTACATTTATGGGTGTTTTTTTCTTTTTTTATGTGGCCTCTAACAGATTCTCAATCTTTTACTTTTACCTCTTTACCATCCATGCCCTGCTTCTAGAGATTCCAGGGCCTTGTGGTTTTCTGATACCAGGTAAGGTTATAAGTAGATCTGGAATGGGTGATCTGATTAAGAACAGACCTTCTGACCTTCCTTTTGTGTACCTCAAGCAGACTTCTTTCCTAAGACACGCATGTTTACTGTTTGTTTTCCCCTTTGATGAATTTACAGCTGACTCTTCATGATACGTCATTTAACATATTGTATGAACAGTTTTGTTATTTTAAAAGCCTGGGTTTGAGGTCTGAAATTTATGTAACTGAAATGATTGTTTCCACTGCACTGTAACTAAAATTGGCAATTTCATTAGCAGCTTTAGTATAAGTGAATTAGTATCGATACTGTTTTTGAGGCCATACGCAAGAGAGAATAGGAGTCATAAAATGTCAGAGTTCAAAGTTTTTCTTGCAACAGGTTTCTCTAGAAGCTGGTTTTGAGAGGGTTTTTGTGTCATGTTTTTCTTGAAAAATGTTACATAGCTACATGTGTGTGTCTATGTTTATCAATATAATACAGTTAGTTTTTCACTATTTACAAAAGAATACTACTATTTTTTTTCTTTTATTTTAAGGATTTTTTTTCCAGTTAGGGCTTATTCAAGGATATATATGTCTACAATATGAAAAACTAAGCAATAGTTTATGAACCCAATTCTTTTTCATATGCAAGTCTTTTAACACATGCAAGCAGAAAGAGGAAAGGAATGGTATAGTGCAAATGAAAATAGGTTCCAGAACTGCCTTTCCATTAGACTTCAGTAAAAATATCTGAAACATTTCCTTTTTTTTTAACTTACAACTGAAGAATGATAAATCAAAATGTTAATTTTTATTGGATACAACATATATAATACTTTGAAATAAACACAGCACAAAATCAGACACTGTGTTGTAACTATCTTGTTGAGACTTAGGTTCCCATCTTCTGGCTCTGTTTTGGAAGTGCAATTTAGATTGCTAATGTGATTGAGAAAACAACGTTAGTTACTGTATGTTTTTTAATTCATGCCAAATAATTAGTATTTTATTGCATGAGAAGTAGAAAAGAATTCAGAATAAACAGTTGAGGCAAGGAAGCATAGACTTCCAGGTTACAGCACAGTGTTACAAACATTTTTTTTAAGTACATGCCTCTTGCACCTTATTTTTTTCACAGAAACTCTTAATGTACTCTAGCAATAATCAGCAATAATCTAGAGTACACAGGCAGGACTTTCTAGATGTTAATTCTATGGTGTTTGTTTCAACTCTTCTACCTCTGCTGTTTGCTGGTCTAACAGAAACTTTAATTAGATATAGATTTCTCTTTCAACATAAGGCAATGAAGACAAGAATAGTCAATGATCCATATAGACTGTGGCTTTGGCAATAAGCATCTTATCACAGTTCATCCCTTTGGATTTGCTCGCAAGCTGTGACACAGAAGGATACCAGTAACTGCAGATTTTAAAAAAATAAAATAAAAAGTCAACCTACCCTTGTCTAATACCCTCTGCTGAATCCTTATAATCACATGGCTTCCTTCCATGCCTGCTCCCTTACAATGACTTATCTGAGATTAATTTTGCAAAGAAAAATAAGAAAAGAAAGTTAAGAAATCTAAGTTTGAAAAAAACCCAAAGCCCTATATCTCAGCAAAAGTGCCCTGTTAGCTTGGAAAACTTTGCAGTCTGGCTCATTTTGAGTAAAACCTGTTACAGAGCAATCAGGCATTTCTACCAGCAGGTCTCAGGAGTTTCAGTTTTGTATCTAGTTAGAGGAAATCACTGGTTATTCCTCAAAATGTACAAATCACCTGTGGATAACAGAAGGTTTTTTTCATAGGTGAAACCTGAAATCAAGCTGGTGGCAGTAATATCATCAGGCAATAGACCTGGAGATAGTAGAGAATGTATGTTCATTCGCTTAATAGGCATTTGACCAAGTCACTCATTTTCTCTTACAGTAATCAAACTTTTTTTCTATCACAAGGTGTATGAAAATGAATCATTATTTATACACAGGTGATTTCTAATTTTTAAGAAATAACCAGAGATTTCTTTGGTTGGTTGACAAAAAAAAAAAAAATAAAATTTAAGATTGATGGTTCCTAACTTGAAAATTCACCATGAAAAGGCTGTATCAAAATTGTAAAACAACAGAAAAATAAATATCTAAAAAATATTTATGTAATAGGGATAAGATTTATGTAGGCCAAAGCTCTAAGTCTGACTTTTGAAACTTAAGATTTTGTCAATATTCATTTCTGAATTCTGTCATTATAATCATTAATATAAGAAATCAGACTGCAAACATGGATTGCAACCCTCATTTGCACATAGATGCATGGTACAGATTGCAGTATTTGTGGGCTCAGCTAATGCAGTAATGCACAGAACTGTGGCTGACTCCAAAAGGGAGCAAGGCGCAATATGGAGCTATTTACAGTGAAATAGCTTGGACAATGCAGTTTACATTACGGTTCACAGATGTTCAACCAATTTACAGGTAATTTTAGCAGTTCATTTTGCCATCTTTGTGATCCTGCAGATAAAAAATAAAAGCTGAAATCATATTCTTCATTTTGTTAATACAAAGGGAAGGTAATTATCATGGATCAGAACTGTACGCATTTCAGAGAATGCAGATATGGGAATCACTTTGGAGTCAGCTTCTTTTTTGAAAAACAAAAGTGATAATTAATCCAAAAATCCAACCCCAAATTTATTTGATCATGTCAAAAGAATTAAGGACAGTTCAGCATTCCATTCATATAGAACACCACAAAGTCTAAAATATAAATTTCACTTTAAATTTTAAAGCAACATGGTAGATATATCCTGTCAAATATAAATTAATAGTTGTTTGTTTCTGACTATCCAATTTGTACTTTTAAGGGCCCGTGGATGTTAATATTCTTGCTAAGTGTAACCCCTGTTTATCAAATCCATGTAAAAATGATGGAACCTGCAACAATGATCCAGTTGACTTCTATAGATGTACTTGCCCATATGGTTTCAAGGTAGGTACTGAATGGAGAGGAAACAGCTTACTGAAATGTAAGCTTCTCCTTAACAACCTTTAAATTTTATTTGGCTTCCTTCCACTAGTGTCTGTATTTTCTTCTTAAATTATAATTTTTGTTCCCTGCATAGGGTCAAGACTGTGATATTCCCATTCATGCTTGCATTAGTAACCCGTGCCACAATGGCGGAACTTGTCATTTGAAAGAAGGAGAAAAAGATGGTTTCTGGTAGGTTGTTTTTAATTGTAATAACAGGATGGAAAACTACTGAGTTTTATATGTTGAAATAATTATGGTGTTAATCTTTGGGTTCTCTGCATTTGCTGGTAAGTGCACCACGAAGGCAGATTTTCAGATCTTCTGAGGTTTTCAGAATATGTCGCAGTCCTTGGAAAGCTTCTAAAGCTTTGAAACTGTTAAAAACAATAACAAATGATTGTGATTAGTTGAGGCACATCAGGTCAAGACAACATAGTATTGACTCCATTATGCTAATTAATAGCTAGCTAGATCCCTGCTGAAAAAATCTCACAATTCATCTGTTGTCGTGTGTATTACTTCAACAGACAGCATGTAAATAATAAAATGTAAATCCCAGTGAAACAGAAAATTAATGATTCATTTGAAACTCACTATGCCAGCAGATAAACATGCTGTGAGCATTTTTAATCGAGTTATTTAATCACACAGTACAATTACTCCAGATGTACTTCATGAATTATGAAATAAAGGTCTTTAGCATTCTTATGTGAAATTATTAGTCGTTTAATAATCTACACCTCAAGCTTGTTAGAAATGACAGTTCAAAAAGATACAATTCATTATCTTGCAATTCATTATTACATTATTCTTATTTTTTAATCCAAATTCTGCCCAAAGATTAAATAATTGTGTATTAAAAATTAAGCGTATACCTCTTAATACTATGCCTCTAGAATTTAAAGTGACATTGTCATGTCTCAGAATTTGATTTTTTCATTTATTTGTTTAAACACTACATATTTTGAAAATCAAAGCAATCTTATAATGAAAGCTGCAGAAATTATAGATAATGCATATTACATGAAAATGTATGTGTAGTCATGTTTGAGTGATCTACATTTACTATCTATTTTGATATTTTTGTTTTGTATCAACCGTGTTCCTTTATGGGATAGTGATTATGAATAGTGTGCCTATTAGTTACAGAACTTCTTGTCTGGTCTCGCCAGCTAAAATGTCCATGTGATTAGTTTTGTTTTCTGTATTACAGGTGCACTTGTGCAGATGGATTTGAAGGTGAAAACTGTGAAGTAAATGTTGATGATTGTGAAGACAATGACTGTGAAAATAATTCTACTTGCGTTGATGGAATTAATAACTATACTTGCCTTTGTCCACCTGAATACACAGGTAGGAGTATAAAAGAAAGTACAGGTAATTCAAGAATCCCTAGCAGAACAGTAATATTTTTCAGTTTGTAGGTGCATTAGTAGTTACTCTACAATTGACTTAAAGCCAGGTTTCACTCCGTATTTTTCTCCTATATGGTTTGTAGTCAAAAGTAGACTTAAAGCCAACTCATTAATTTCTTTGTTAGTTTTGAAATTACAGCATTTTGATATTTAAAAAGTCATTTAAAATGTGTCCCTCCCTACTGTTTACCTAACCCAGACACGCCAATGAAAAACCTCTGTAGCTGCAGAAATCTGAAAAATATTCTGCTTTTATCCTGTATACCTCATGTTACTAACAGGGCAGAAGAGGATCTGTCTGTGCCAGTTAGGAACTGAATTTGGCACCCCTGGATGCTTTTCTGCCCTCCATTAGAAACATTAATGCAGAATGTGATGCTTTCTGTTCTAGCACAAAAAAAAAAAAAAAAAAGTGTGTCTAATTATTTCTTTCTATCAGTTGGCAGCCAGGCCAAAGCATTCCTCTCTCTTTGAGACAGAGGGTCTCTTGCTTACTGTCATCATCTCTATGGGAAGGAGGATAGTTAGAACAGCAACACTGGGGAAGAAGGATCTATTGTTTACATTTATCTGTTTTATAGTTTTTCTAACTAGGCAGATCTATTTTCTGTCAGCTAGTTGACTACTAGGAGAACACAGAGCTTAAATTCACAAAACCATGATTTGAAATGTATAAAAAAGAAATGTAAAATCCACCATAACTTGGGAATTAACTCTACTTAGTCACCCTATATCTTTAATCAATCAATCAAATTTGAGCTCTGGAAAACTGGAAGGAGAGGTGAACTCCTGAATTAATTTTATTTATTGAAAACACAGCTAACTCCTTTTTAATCCAAGGTATTTCCATCATTAGTTCTACAACCTACTGGAATGCTCAAACGTTTTAGGGTATTCAAATTTAAAGTCAATATTTAAATCTTGGAAATCCACAATGAGTGAAGATGATAGAACACAGATATAAGAAATACAACTTCATAATCTAATGTATGTATTCATCCAGTATTTATGCTGGGTAAATGTTTGGTAGAAATTTTCCCATACAGAATAAACTACGATACCTACAGCAATACAGCTTAAAAGTACAAGTAGCCAGAATAAATTATTTAGTAATAAGTGGATCATCCACATCTGGAAGGACAGTCATAATCCTCTGCTTAGACAAAATACTGTTTTGCCAAGTACTGATACCTTAATACCTAAAAGCAACTGACAAATCAAGCCTTAGAAACAAATAATAGGTGATAGCGTCAGTAAGTAGAGACAAGTGTTTGCTATTTCTCCTATAACTAATATTTCAGGTATATGTGAGTCAAGCTTCAGCTCCCCTGGGATCAATTGCTTTCTCATTTAAAAATGGGATCAGATATTTTACTGTGTAGGCTGGAAGAAAGCAAACCAAAGTCACATCAGTTCAGTATTCCTGTTCAGTGGCTTCATGCTAAGATGTTTCATATATGTATTAGATAGTAGACAATTCATTTTCAAGTGCATTCCTCCTTTGGAGTTTTGCAGGTGTTTTTACCTGTGTCGTTCATGTCTTAATTTTCAACATTGCTCTAGGTGCATTTAACTGCTAGTGTCAATAGCTTGCTGTATCCACAGTATGCCATGGGAAGGACTGGTTTGTATTAAATACCCATGGAGTGTATACAAAAGCTTGTTTATATGTGCTAGCCTAAAACTTCAATTGTGTACCTGTTGCATTTCTATAGTATTGTAATTGAAATGTACATTTTACATTTACAATTGAAACAGCAATTGTAGCACTTCTCTATACATCTATACAGTTAGAGAAAAAAAGAGACTAAACATGGGTAACGTTTCTGATGTCTGTATAGCAGTTGTGTTTCTTTAGTCAAAATACAAGCAAGTGTATTTTTTAATTTGATTCATAATTGTGCATAATTCTAAAAGGAAAATACTATGAGTTTACATAGCAAGTGTTTTTATTTGCTAACTGTAATTCCTTCAGAAAAAGGGATTTGCTCTTACAGATGCAATGCCTACTCATAATCGCTCCTGAAGTCAGTAGGTCATATGAGTAGGTGAGAATCTTCTCACCAGCTCTGAGATAAATCAAAACAATCTACTTGTAATCAGTAAGTTTAGCTGTTCTGGTTTTTAAAAAATATTGAGAATTTACACTATCTCATCAAATCTTTTTCAACACCTTACTAAAAACAAAGCCATGTATTTTTTTAAACATACAACAATAGAGCCTCAACTCATTTTATGTTGGGCAAATTTGTAGCAGAGGTTGAGATTTTTCATTCCACGTGATACAGTACAGAATTCTACAATATGTTATCTTACAAAGCATCTGAGGATAGAACGCAATGTGTGAGATCCTAAGTCATTGTCAAGATTAATTGTAAAGTGAAAATATAAAACATCGAGCTAGTCAGGGGGTCTTCACGTCCGTCATTCTTGATCTTGTGAAATAGTTAAATAACCTTCAGTGTTAAGAATTACACTGACAGTACTCTGGACACATCAGGATCTAGAAATGGTAGTGTTCAGAATATAAAGTAATCTTACAGTTGCCTCACGTGTGTATGAGGTACCAAATTATAGGAATTTTTTTTTCTTTGGCCTGTAGCCTGATTTGAAAGATAAGTAACAGAATCCCTGTCCAGTATGGATACAGTGATTTTCAAGAGGAACTTTGTAAACATTTGGATTTTGGTATCTGTTCTAACAGGTTAAAATCAGATATGCATATTGCTAATGTGTTTTTTTATGAAAGGTATTTTTCACTAAATGAATTCATGTACTAGCTGGGCAAAAGGAAAACAGGCTATATATTCAGTAGGCAAAAAGATTTTTAAGTTCAGAGATATCTCTAGGTCAGAAAGTCCCTGAGCTCTAAGTTGCTGGAGACTGGGTCCTGTTCTCTTTTAATTCTTTTGGCAATACTTCGAATTCTCTGTGTTCAAGATGTCACAGCATATATGTACTGAATGTGGAAGTGCAGCAGCCTAGAATGTTTTTCTGGGTGAATGGTTATCTGCAAATATGCTTTACATTTCAGTAGCACAGTATAAGGAAGAAGTCAGCTGAAACCTGCTGGTATGAAATGTAAATCATTCTTTAAAGTTTTGTTTTCATGAGGAGGGCTTGTTAGAATCTCAAATTAACTCTGAAGATACATATAAAAACTACAAAAAAAAAAAAATAAAGAATGTTGCAGTGCAAAACCAGACAGTCACTTTCTGACTTTTCTAACAATCCCTTGGAAATTGACACTTCTCAAGTACACAGTGTTGATTTAAAAACAATTTCTAAAAGCTTATTATGCTGCTGCTTAGGAATCAGGAATCCATTTTTCTCTGCCTCAGTTAAGTTTTACAATTGCCTCCACAGTTACAGGTGGAAAGAAAAAGAATGGTATTTGCACTATACTATGAGCTTTCTTAAGGTCACAGACTGTAACTGTGAAATAACAGTAAACAAATGGAATCAGTGGACACTCAGGGTGTCTGATAAAACCTTGAGAAATAAAACATTTAAAATACTTCACTATGTCCTGCACTCTTTAACCTTGCTATTCTCTTAACATTATCATCTCCTTTATTTTAACCTCAGTTTAGTAAAATTCAGGTCATTTTATGTACATTCTATAGATTGCAGATGATCATTTGTCTTGCTCATTATCATCAGTCATTAGATCACAGATCTAATTGATCCAGAAGTAAAACCTTTCTTATGCCACCAGTGGCATGTACTTGTTACCTTTTCTGTTTGTTTTGCTCTGCTGTAGGTGAGATTCTGATGCTTGCTTCATTTTGCTGTACCAACCTCTCTGCTGCTATAATTGTGCATTAGCTTAATGTGCTATGCTGTTGTATTACAATGTAAAAAGTCTCTTGTCTCTTCTGTCTTTGTCACTGCAAGCTGCTAATCTGAATGAAGTGGAAAAAGGTCAGTTGTCTTTTAAGCCTATTTTCACTTACTTTGTTTTCTCACTTTCCTTTCCTTAAAGGTGCATGGATTTCTGTCCTTACAAATGATCAAATAAATCATATATAGATATAATTTAGAAAGCTCACTGCAAATCCTCAAATTAGTCACTTGGCTCTTGGTGTGAATACATGTCAAAAGAATGTCGTTGAAGATGCAGATTGCTGTGCAGGAGTACTTTAATACTACCTTCATTGTCTTTTTTTCAGATGTATTAAAAATTTGTGCAGCCACTGATAGTACTAACAAAAAAGTTTACACAGTGATCTTCTGAAACCTTTATTCTCAACACCTTAAAGACATACCTTTGTTCCGTTCTAATGTATTCTCTGTTGTATAGCACTGTTTTGGTTTGATTTCTTCGTTAGATTATGGTACTAGAAAATATGCTGGAGTATAAAATGGCAATCGTTTTGCTCATCATTTCTGTGGCCTTTTTTTGCTGTAAATATCTAAAGAAACGGAAATGACCACATTAAGCTGAGGCTATGGTACAAGAAAGGTAATAGTGGAGAGATTTATGCCACTAACTTTGGATGTTCCTGATTTTTAATCTTTTTTAAGTTTCTACCTAACACCTCTGTCACTAACAGACATAAACCACCTTCTGTACAATCTGATCACCTACACAATCTGAGAGCTAACATAATCAGTGACAACATAGTTATGAAGTTACATATTTAATTTTTAAAACAAATAATCTTGTAGTGTATTTGCCATTAATTTAATTTGATAAATATATTGTGCAATCTATAAAGCAATATAATATTTCACCAGTAATAAAAATATGTTCATTATCCATGAAATAAGATATTGAGCAAGGCTGCAATTATACCATCTTTGTTGATTAATTCAGACATCTGATGAATAATCCTTACAACTTAAACTCAGAGCCTAAATTCTCTCTGTAACTGGTGGAGAAAACAAGACATTTCCAGAAAGTGATTCCAACACAGGTTTTCCGTGCTTAAAGCTGTATTCCATTTAGACATGTTGCCATATTTGCATTTTATTATTACTTATCTGGACATCAAAGATAGCCTCCTGTTTTTCTTTCCCCTTGTCACTTCCTAAGTTATCTTTTCTACATTGTTCTGTTACTATCCCAGGATGAAACTGGTTGATTTTGTAAAAGAGTACTTGTCCCTAGAAAAACTAGGAAAAGTGCAAGCTCAGTATAAATAAATATAAAAGTTGAGTTCTTTGATATTCTTGTTTTTAATTAAAAAAAACCCGAACAAAACTAAAACCAAGCAGATTCCAATAACTAGTTCGATATCTGTGATTCATGGATAAAATTTTCCTTTGTCACTGATTTCCAGTAGTATAAATTACAGAATTTTAGGATTTTCTTCCAGAAATGAAAAGAAAAACTTAATTTCTATGTTCCATAGTTTTTCAAATGGAATGTTAAAGGAAGGTGCTACTATGAAGAGACTCAAGTCTCCATTTCAAGTTGAAGCAACTGTTACCTATGTATTATCAGTGTTGCTGATAGTTTAAATATCTTTAAATGTGATTAAAGATAGAGAGGCAATGAATCCCAGACAGAACTGTAGTCACTGTAAATGTATTACACAACTGTGAACTATAAAATATTAAAATTACTGATTATATCAGGAACAAATTCCTCACAAAAAAATTATGAAACATCCAGGGGATGTGAACTAAGTTCAGCACCAAAATTAAGCAGATGTGTATGTGATACATACTTGTGTTAGCTTGCCAGCTGAACATGAAAGTTATTAATGGTCTATAAGTTGCTTGGAGGATCAGTAAGTTTTATCATGCCAGATATCTTTTGAATTGTGACAATAGTATGAAAAAAAAAGGGATAATTTTAAGTAATTATCTCAGTCTAGGCAAGCCCTAGACACAGCTATAAATATATATTTCTATATGTTTCAAAACTTCATTACATGGCCTTCTTGCTACTACAATAAAGGAGTTGAGTTAATACTTTCAATTCACTTGGTAATCAAATAAGTACCTGCCTAAAATTTAATCATGCAAGTAATCAAATGCAAATCATGTCCTATCAAACTTGATAAAAAGTTTATTTCATTAAATCAGGATCATAATCCTCATTCTTGTAAAAACTACACATAAGTATTACAGCTTCTTAGAATAAAGAGATATCTTTGCTACTTTTTGCTTTTCATCACTCATAACATTTTCTGTTTCATCTACCTTAAGATGCTTCAAATGACTATTCTATATTAAAAGCTTGAGTATTAAAGTAATTTTACTGCATTTTCATAAAGGGGGAATATACATGATATCCTTGGCATGCTGAGCTACCTGCTACTAATTTGATCCCTGCCATAACTGATTCTGGTCTATCATCCATCCTTTTGTTTTCCTTAATTGTCTTAAAGCATACCTGCCTTAAAGTTGCTATTTCTTTGTTGTTGCTGAACAACATATATAAAACAACTAGAAATGTTAAACTAAATAAGCCCCTTCTTACACTAAGATCCACAAGCATCGTGGATAGATGAACAGGGGTAAGCAATGGTGAAAGATAGGAACAGTCCAGCAATGAATCAGATCTAGAATTTGACTTTAAATTCCAACAAAATGTTCAGATTTGTGGTTATAAACTGCATCTTACTGTGACTGTGAACTTTTTTAATTGTAAGGAACTTTGTTCCTCGTATAGTAGATATTTTTATTTGTCTTTTCTGAATAATGAGCTCAAGACTTCAAAAATAATTTATTTTGTTTACTGTTCATCAAATTCAAGGCTTCATGAAAATGCAGCACTTTTCTGTATATAGTTGTTAAATGGCACAGACATTTTCCAACCGCTCCTATGCTCTATTGGCTATTTGAGTCAGAAGTAGTTAAACAGAGACCTACAGTAAAAGACTCAGATAATAATACCTAATTGATAAAACATAAATACTGCAGAAGTTGACTCACAATATATCGCAACCAAGCTCAGAAGCTGGAATGGACATATAAGTACACAAATAAAATCCTGCTATTCCAGCAATTACCAGTAAGTCTGTAATACATATTTAACTTTGGAACAGTGAATCAGTCTTCTAGCAAAAACCTGATTTTGATAATTAGACCTGACCATTCTTTCTTTCGCATTCTGTCTAAAGTTTTTATTCTAGTATCATACTCAACTTTGCTAATACACTAGTGATTTTAAGCTTGTTTCTTCAGTAAGCTTAGCTGTAACTGGCAATATACTATTATATTCAGAAGCCCATGTCCATTTGTGTTAGAGCTCTCCTCTTCATTCAGAAATATAGTGGCTGACATTGCTTTATTTGACTGTATTTTGAATATATTGCCAATTTTTCAAAATAACAATGATGTAAATACTTTTTCACCTCATTGCATTGTTCATCATTATTTGTTGTACTATATGTCTTTAAATATTGGAAAATCCAGAGTTAAGATTCTGTTCAGCCTTGAGAAAAGAAGGCTTAGGGGGAGACCTTATCACCATGTTCCAGTATTTAAAGGGTGGCTACAAAGAAGATGAAGACTCCCTTTTTACAAGCAGTCACACAGAAATTACGAGGGGTAATGGGTACAAGTTACTCCTGAGGAGATTCCGATAAGACACAAAAGGAAAATTTTTCACAGTGAGAACAATCAGCCATTGGAATAATCTCCCCAGGGAAGTGGTGGATTCCCTAACATTGAACACTTCTAAGATTCAGCTGGACAGGGTGCTAGGCCATCTTATCTAGATCGTGCTTTTGCCAAGAAAGGTTGGACCAAATGATCCTTGAGGTCCCTTCCAACCTCGTATTCTATGATTCTATGATTAAGTTTTTCTGTAATATATAATCTCATCTAGTCATAAAAGTGAATTAACATACACAGAAGAAACACAAACTGGCTTGTGAATCTAGCAAACTTGTAACTTTGGTTAGTTAATCAAGGATTACAATTCATCATCAGTATTTAATAGTGTTGTTTGGCTGTTTAAGTCTGCATCATCTTCTATATCTAACTGCAAAATCTTAGTAAATATTCCAGTCTTGACCTTGGAGGGTTGTGTACATTTGGACTGTGCCAACCATGCAGAGTTCCGCTGATTGCAGTGCTACTCCATACCAGAATCTAGAGCCCCTAGATTAATTCAGATATCTTATGAAAAGAGTTATTGCTGATCCTAATTAAACTTTGGAAACTTTTCATAGGATTTTTAACACTTTATCCACTGCTTATTTTTAAACAAACTAGTCTGTTGATTGTTTTCCTACACACAGAAATGTTGCCATCTTTCAAAAACATAATCACTTAGCCAAGCTCTTACAGAAGCCTCAGTTACAATATTATTAAATGAATAAAAGAATGTACACACACATTAGTGTAAAGCTTCCTTGAACTGAGACATTTGTTTCACAACCTTTTTTCATTATTTTGAAGTATGTTTTTTAAAACATTGAATTATGCTTCCCAAATCAGAGAACTCTCTTAAGATTTCCTTCCAGTAAAGCCAAGGAGCCTAACGTGGTAAATCTGGTATTTCCTTCAATGAGTGTTTAACTTTCATCACTTCTTATTTCAACAAAATTACTTTCTCTCCTTCACCTTGTCTCAGTTAAATTCTGAATAACACATTGGTTATTCGGTACGCTAATACAGATGTTGCTTTACCAGGAATCTATTCTTCAGTGGTTCAGATTCCTTGTCACATATTTTTGCTTACCTTTTCTATTAACTTTTTCACAAATGGTTATATTTTGGTTATGGGAATGCTGCATTCAGAATGTAAATGTGTTAACAGTACAAATGAAAACCTCGTACTTGGGTTATTTTGATTTGTTCTTCTGGTATTTATATTTTCATTCAGAAATTCAGCATCTGATGTACATATTTTGGATTCCACCTTGAATTTTTGTTGTTTTTCTTTTTATTGCTCCTGTGTACAAGTCTGTCATGAATGCTACTCTTTCTTTATAATTAAAGTTCATCCTTTACGTAAAACTGACTTTTTTGTTCATAGGGTTTTTTACATTATTATTTCACTACATGGACCACCATGTTTACCATGTCCTTTCCTTGATTCCTGTTTCCTTCCCTAGGTTTGTTGCTAACAGACTGTTTGCTGAAAGCTTCCTCCAGTGATATGATTCTGAATTATTTCACAGTGCATACAATTTGCAAATGCAAGGGGAAACTTTCCTTCCTTTTATGCTGTTACAGCACAAAAAGTCCTGCTTTTAAAGACAAGCAGGTTTTTGAATCATTGTTTCTCTTCTTTTTTGGTCTGTGTACTTTTCTACAGAGTACTCAGATCAAAGTCTGACCATAATCTCAAAAAATACCTGGTGATGCTTGCAAGCCATTTGGCTGCAGTAGGCCTGGTAGTGTAACATTGATCTTATAATTTGAAGTGGACATTTTTCAAAACAGTAAGCCTGTTTCAAACTTAATTTCCAGTTTGACCCTCAGTGTCTCTGCAGGATTCGCAGATATGACTTGTGAATTGAGACTTGTCAAGTGCCCCATAGCTTTTCATGAGGTGATTCAACTTTCAGTGTAGTTCAGAAGATACTAGGGCCATCAACCTATGACTACTAAAATGCAGTGTATTCTAAGAAATCACGTAATTTCTAAGTACCTGGATGGGGGCGGGGGGAGGAATTTAAGAAATGGACAGGTTTAGACCCTACTCAATAAAGCTGTTTGCCACACAAGAGATTTCAGAGGTCTCTGCTAATAATAATCTAAGCCATGGCGCAATTACTATCCTGTAGCAAAATCAATGCCAGTTCAGTAAAGTTCACAGCAGTGGTAAGATTGCTTGCTCCTATTATGCCAGTCCTAATTTGCCTTTTTCTAGGTATTTTGGGGGTTTTCCACTGAACTTTTACTGTGAATCTATCTAGAGACAGCAAACCTCCAGTCCTGCTTGAAAAATAGATTCAATATCTCACTTTCAGAAAGTCGCAGATATACTGTTAGAATTAATAATCTTGGGAATGCTTAGAGATGTTTTTGTCCAAGTCTTGTAAGTACTGAACAGCCATATTTTTATTATTTATAATTGAGGTGTCGTATTTTATAGTTCTGCCTGTAATTTAATACAGAATATATGCCATAATAAGATATTTGTACGGGGGTGTGTGTATATATATGCATATATACACATACATGTAGGTACATATATATTTCTGAGCCATAGGAATGTGTACTAACTAGGTTAAAAACACAGTGATTTTTGCTTATTCCACTCCATATTCCTGAAAATCTGAATTCCCATATTTATATCTCAGTCTTAAATGTTGCTGGCCTTTAAACAGATTTCAGCTATTACAAGTTCTGCAAATTGACTGAATGCTACGTGAAGAATTACTTCCTCTTATGTATGTCTGTCTGAACAAAATCTTTTCAAAAGAGAAAGGGATCTGTATTTTGCTTGATATATCATGGGATGCAAAGAATCCCTGGTATTTCAGGATTCTTTGTGCACTGACCTAGTCATAACAGTTGCACATTTCCAGACTAATAAGTCCATTGAGAGTTTGAAGAGGCTTTGAGGATAGAATTAAAATCCTTTGTATTAGTCATCTTCAGTGGCCTGCATTTGATCTTCATTCAGTTTCCTACATACATTGGCTAAGTCATGTTGTTATTGACAGGTTTCTTGAGGACTGTTAAGTCCCCTGTGCTTGAAGGCCATTTTCTTGTGTTAACTCAAAACTTTATTTGGTTTTGTA
>NW_009598728.1:54600-79228 GCF_000690535.1 Cariama cristata
AAATGCACTAGCAAATTGGTAAGCTGCTATCAAATTTTTTATTTTATTTTTTTAAAAAATCTTTGTGTAGAACCAGTCTGGATCTTTTGGATGGCTGTGAAGTACTTGTCTAGCTGGTTTTGGCTTCTCCTCTCATTTTTGAAGATGTAGACGTCCCATGTCTTACCACACTTAGCATACATGTTTCAGATGTGTTTTCATCCAGCATAACCATCTTTGGCTGTGGTTCAGTTTTGCCTTTTTCGCTATCCTTGCATTAATGTAGACTGTTCCTCAACTCTTTTTAAGTTTTTGTTTATTTGTCCGTTGTTTGAAGTAAGTTCTACATACCCTAAGAGATAAGTCCTTGAAATAATGTCTCTAGTCCTGGGTAGTCAGTATTCATATTTACAATAGGGAGTTTTCAACACTTGTGTGTAAGCACACTTGCTGTGGAAAGGACAAATTTCTCTGGAGGATCTGTTGAACCTCTAAAAAAAAAAAAAGAACCAAAGATGACAAATAGACCTTTAATCACCTACTGTTGATTTCAGTTTATTGTGATGTGTACTTCTGTAATTCCAGAGAAGCCCATGTAAGCAAGAAGAGAGCTTCTGTGTTGTGCTAGGTACTTGGCAAGGAGTAGTGTAAAATGTCAGAAACCTTATCGCTTAATGACAGTAGTAGCTGATGAACTGATACACACACACACACACACACACACATATGTGTTCTGGAAGATGTCTTCATTCATATCCTCTCTCCAAAATCTCCATTCCAATGTTTTTATCCTATACCTTTCTCCCTTTTTCCAATCTACTTGTTCCTAAATGGTCTGTCCTTCTTTCCTCATACTGTATTCATGATGGTGCTGTCGTCATCCTCACTACTGTGTTAACAGTTACGGGAAAGAGATGAAGCCATTATATGCTATTTTAATCTCAGGCTGCCCTCCAGCAGATACTGATTCTTCAGCTAACTACACTGCAGGCCACTACCACACTCAGATAAGTAAAACTGAGGGATACCAAATATTGTGCCTCTTTGAAGAAAAGTTCAGCATAACCAGTGAAAGTATCTGCTCATCCACTGCTATCTTCTGCTCTTTTCTTCCTCATTTTGGTGTACAGTTTTATTTTCTTTGCTCACTAGCTTGTGTTATTACTTGACAAATGACAAGGGGCAACCCTACTCCTTCTGTAGTTTTAGGGCCCGGCAGACCTGTGAGTCCCTGAATTCGTCAGGCACAGGGTTTATACCTGTTGATTATACATATATTCTTCATATGGATGCTGGAATAAGTATAACAAACCAGTGATAAACTTTGTGAGTGCACTGTTCATGGTATCTTCTGAGTAGTTAGTCAGGGAACAAAACATTGTTGATCTTTTTACACACCTGTAAGTGTTTCCTTGTCACAAAGTTGCAAATAAAATTATAGTTTAACCATATTAAAGTATTTTATAGATTATTCAGCCCATGTTAGAAATTAGGGGAATTTCCGCTTCTGGCAGCAGGGAAGGGTAGACATTTGATGTAGATTTTTTTTTTATTTTATTTTTGCAGAACACATTATAGATAATTATGGTACATTAACATATGCAAAAATTGGAGAGTCATATTTAAGGAAAAGTGGAAAGCAAGTTTTCATAATTGGAATTGCATGACATGCAGTGATATTAACAGGGTTTTTTCAGGTAATAGATTACTATAGTGCAAAACTGGGTATTTTTGTGTGTAATGTGCTTAGAAATAAGTAAGAGAAAAGCATATTGGTGGCTTGTTTGTTCTAGTGAGAAGACATTGAATCACTAGTGTTTTGCTACACAGCAGAGCTAGATAAATATTGTAAACTAAACATTTTTTTCACAAAATTATCCGTGGATAGATGATTGACATTGAACTAATTTTTTTAAAAAAGGAATTATCAGAAAGATTAATATTTACTGTTATTATTTATGTATTAATATTTCTTTATTAGTATTTATTATAAAGGTTGTATTTATTTTTATATCACGAAGTATGCATTTTTCAGTTTTAACAAAAAAAATGGTAGCAGTTACTTTTAGAATAGAAAGAGCTCTTTTCAGGTCACTGTAGTATTTTCACTGAATTGACAGCATACATTGTATTTCAGGTGAGCTCTGTGAGGAGAAACTAGATTTCTGTGCTCAAAACCTGAATCCTTGTCAGCATGACTCAAAGTGTATCTTGACACCCAAAGGATACAAGTAAGTCAAAAATATTGTCACAGTCCAATTGAATCTAAATTTCTAATTTTTTATCCTGCTTAACTTCTTTTCCTTTTGTTTTAGTGGAAGCAAGTTCTATTCTCAAAATACTAATTTCAGTTATTATCAAGCATTATGGCAGAATAGCTATTATTTTCATGTAGATCTACCTCATTATCTTAAATATGTTTTACTGAATTTTACTGATCTTTAATAGTTCTAATACCAGTCAGATTTAAAATACGAATGCAGAGTAGAGTGGTTAGTCTATGCGATGGTTTATACAAAACCCTTTTAGTAGCTTGGACAGTAGGAAAATAATTGCATTTAATTGAAGTGAAATAATTGTACTTCTTTCTGAGAAGTAATTGTGAAAGAGATTATTAGGAAGGCACACTGGAAGGTATAAACTAAAAAAGTCCATTCCCAGGAAAACTAATCTTTAATTACACCATATCCTTATCATAATTAATTAGTATGCACAATTTAAAGTGTTTTTAATAGGCTTTAGGTTAATAAATGCAGGAAACTTGCAACTTTCAATTGTTGTCTTAAGCGCCTGTTTTATGCCCAGTATTTTCTTGTGCTAAAATCAGATTATTTATTATCATTCCTACTACTTATGAAATGACAAAAAAACCATTCAAATATATTAAATATTCAAATGGACATTAAATTAAGTTGATAGTTTTTAACTGGAAATCATAAAACTTGTTGGATTTCAATTGTTGTGTGTTAAGTTTATTTTCTTTATGCCACTTCAGTAAACCTAGTATGGCATCTTATACTTTACTGCCTAGTTTATTAATCTTCCATGTTACTTTCTGAGATTTTAAATCAGAAAATAGCATATGCAGTAACTTCAAGAATGTATCTATCTCACTTAGTCAGCTTTTTAATAGCAGACTTTACATTCTTTTTTCACTTTCCTCATTCCTATATGTTATGGAATAAAAAATGAGACATATTTGATTGAAGTACTTAATTTAAAGTTACACAGCTATTTAAAAATCACTCCTGCCACTTCAGAGCAAATTTTAGATACTAAAAGAAAGGCCACCAAGGAGGGAATCACAAGATCTAATGAAATCAATTACATATGTCTTAATTTAAAAAATAAATAAATAATGTGGATGCATGAATTTGTAATCTTTTCCATTCATTTTTCACACGAGCTCTGGACATTCACTCAGTCTAATAGATCAGAATTCCCTGAGGAAATGCCACTAGCATTGACAATGACAGTTGCATGGGGGGAAAAAAACAAAACAAAACAAAACAAAATGAAACAAAAAAACCCCACATTGAATACTGTCTTGAGGATACACTGTTTCTAGTTCAGTGGAGGCTCAGAGAGGGCAGAGGATGTGTTTTGAGACTTCTGTTAGTTCACTAACCGTGGAGCTATTTATAGTAAATCAGACTGGTGGAACTTCAAAGGGAAAAAAATTATGCATAACCTCTAGACTCTATAAATGGACCATTGGTCCATTCATAGAGGTTCAGTTGACAAAGAAAATATCCATCTGTATAACAGACGTCTTGGATTATTTGTCTCAGTTCCAGCAACTAAGCATATTGATTATTTTTAGGGTTCGCAGCCACTTACAACATCCTGTAACATTCTGCATTACTCATAAATTGCAAGAAGAACTGTCCAAATTATTCATTACAGGTCTCTAGATTTAAACCACAGTTCTTCAATATAATGGCAGATGAGTAAGCATGTGTAACTAGCAAACCTGTATTCATTACATATGTAGATTCCCCATAAAATAACATGATTAAGCTACATAGTCTTTACACACAAAGTCACAGTAATGCATTTTTTTTCCTGAGTTTTAAACAATTCAGTAGTTGCTTAATTTTGTCATAAGCACACTGTATTGCTGAAAGGCACTGTGCTATCCCACTTGCTTTCTTGTTTCACAGATGTGATTGCACACCTGGATATGTAGGTGAGCACTGTGATATTGACTTTGATGACTGCCAAGACAACAAATGTAAAAATGGAGCGCAGTGTACTGATGCGGTTAATGGCTATACATGTATTTGCCCAGAAGGATACAGGTGAGAAAGAGCTGAAGACAGTACAAACATGTATGTCTTCTGACAAAGTTGCCTTTTTTTGTAAGTACTAATTTTTTCTGTTTGTATTTAGTGGCTTGTTTTGTGAGTTTTCACCACCAATGGTTCTACCTCGCACCAGCCCTTGTGATAATCATGAATGTCAAAATGGAGCCCAGTGTATCATAAAAGAGAGTGAACCAATCTGTCAGTGTTTATCGGGCTACCAGGGTGAGAAATGTGAAAAGCTGATCAGTATAAACTTCGTCAACAAAGAATCCTATCTACAAATCCCTTCAGCTAAGATACGCCCCCAAACCAATATCACTCTACAGGTAAGATTGCTTGTGTTGCAGAGTCTGATCTGGAAATGACTTTTCAAGGTGCAGAAAATTAGCCACAGTTGTCATTGGCTCACTTAAAGAGGTTTTCACAGTTTGAGCTAAAAATCTAGAAGAGTCATTGGAATAATTCTACATTTATACTGAAGTAGATGGACTTATTGATAGGAAGAGAAATAATTTTGTCAGGTTGTCCTTCATGGATGAATTTTATAGTGAAGTAATAGACTATGGCAGTAAATTCAGAGATGCACTTAATAGAGCATTTTGATTTAATGTTTATTTTTAGTTCTTTCTAAGTGTTTCTTTCTTTTAACTAGATTGCCACAGATGAAGACAGTGGGATCCTGCTCTACAAAGGCGATAAAGATCATATAGCGGTAGAGCTGTACCGGGGTAGAGTGAGGGTCAGTTATGACACAGGATCTTATCCAGCCTCTGCTATTTATAGGTAAACCCAGATGAAACAAATTTCTAACTGAAACAAAACATGTATTAATTCCTTATATCAAAGTCACATTTTTAAATAGATGGTTAAAAGAAATATATGCAAATTAATGTGTTATCAGACATTTAAAACCTATTGCCAAAAGACATGATTTGCCTTCAAAAACAACTCTAATGCAGATATGTCAGAAAGATAATATAATATTTGATCCATTAAAACTGAGTAAGAGTTAGCTTTCAGCAGAATATTTATACATTTTTGTAAAGCTCACATGTGGAAGTGGAGTTTTTTCCACAACGTTACTGCAAAATAATTTCCTAGTGTGCAGGGTACAGTGCAGAACTATACTGTGTAAGCAGAAATTAAATGGAAGTTTCTCTTCTCTTCTAACCAGCCAACATGGATTTATGAAAGGAAGATCATGCTTGACCAATCTGGTTTCCTTTTATGACAAGGTGACCCACTTGGTAGATGAGGAAAAGGCTGTGGATGTTGTCTGCCTAGAGTTTAGTAAGGCCTTTGACACAGTCTTCTATAGCATCCTCCTAAATAAATTGGCTGTTTGCAGCTTAGACAGGTGGACTCTTCAATGGGTAAAAAACCGGCTGGATGGCGGGGCCCAAAGAGTTGTGGTCAATGGAGGTAAATCCAGTTGGCAGCCGGTCACTAGTGGTGTTCCCCAGGGCTCAGTTTTGGGGCCGGTGCTGTTCAACATCTTATAGGTGACCTGGAGGAGGGGATAGAGTGCACCCACAGTAAATTTGCAGATGACACCAAGTTGGGTGGGAATGTCGATCTCCTGGAGGGTAGGAAGGCTCTCCAGAGGGACCTGGACAGGCTAGATAGATGGGCTGAAACCAACAGTATGAGGTTCAACAAGAACAAACGCCAGGTCTTACACTTCAGCCACAAAAGCCCTATACAGCATTACAGGCTGGGGGAAAAGTGGTTAGAAAGTAGTCAAGTGGAAAAAGACCTGGGGGTGCTGATTGACAGCTGACTGAACATAAGGCAGCAGTGTGCCCAAGTAGCCGAGAAGGCCAATGTCATCCTGGCTTGTCTCAGGAACAGTGTGGCCAGCAGGACTAGGGAAGTGATCATCCCCCTGTACTCAGCACTGCTGAGGATGCACCTCGAGTACTGTGTCCAGTTCTGGGCCCCACACTACAAGAAAGACATTGAGGTGCTGGAGCTTGTCCAGAGAAGGGAAACGAAGCTGGTGAAGGGACTTGAGGATAAGTCTTATGAGGAGCGGCTGAGGGAGCTGGGGTTGTTTAACCTGGAGAAGAGGAGGCTCAGGAGAGACCTATCACTCTTTACAACTACCTGAAAGGAGGTTGTAGCGACAGAGGGCTCGGCCTCTTCTCCCAGGCAACCAGTGACAGGACAAGAGGGCATAGTCTGAAACTGCACCAGGGGAAGTTCAGTCTAGAAATTAGGAGGCATTTCTTCACAGAAGGGGTTGTTAGGCATTGGAATGGGCTGCCCAGGGAGGTGGTGCAGTCACCAGCCCTGGAGGTCTTTAAGAAAAGACTGGACATGGCACTTAGTGCCATGGTCTAGTTGACATGGTGGTGTTAGGGCAAAGGTTGGACTCAGTGATCCCAGAGGTGTCTTCCAACCAAATCAATTCTGTGATTCTGTGTTAGGCAGTCATATAATGTGGGACTTTTCCCTGGCAAGTGAAGAGAAAGCTAAAAACTTGTTTCTGAAAAAAGGCACTACCCTTGAAAAAGAAATGGGTTTTGCTTCCAAAGTCATTAAGAGAAAGAATCCACATCTGCTTCTGGACTGTAATTTTTCAGGTTTTTTTAAGTTCAAATTTCACTGGTTCTGTGAAAAAATTACCACCTGAATTTCCAGGGAGGTTTTATGTAACTTCTCAAGAATAAGCAGAAAGACATTGCAAGAGTAAGCAAAAAGACAACAGGCATCGCTTCTTGGCCTTGATTGCCCTATTGTTGCTACAAATACTTTCAGAAGTAAAGGGGAAGTGTTAAATGAGTTTTTATTGAATTTTCTTATTGCAGTATTTACACCTTTTGTGTTGTAAAATTATATCTAGTGTATATTTACTTGCTGGAGTTTGTAGCAGCTGACATTGTTCCGCATTCTATTAAGGACATTTCATTGAAAAGAAATGATTTCTAGAAATTATTGCAAACAAATGGCAATATAAAATCAAAAGCTTAAGTTTATATAGCAGGGAAACAATGCTAAACTTTGCTAGGTAATAACATCAAGGAAACTATGGTTTTAGTAAATTACTAAAAGCATTCCACAGAAAAAAAATCATTCCTATAAAATACAGTATAAAGTTGTTTAGTAAAAACATAACCTTTTACAATAAGCATCTTAAGGTTGCTTTTATTTTCTAATGCAATGTATTTCATAAGGTTTTTTTTACAATTCCATGAAATGGTTTAACATGTGGAAATAGTATATATAGTTTAATTGTATACATTTTCATATATTAAAAATAGGATTTGACTTTATGGGAGATTTAAGTATTTAACACAAAGTTAAAATTTCATGAAACATTCACTTTTCTCAATGACTGCAATTCCAAATGAGATTACTTTTCCTTTCTATCGGTGATAGTGCTAAAGAAGAAATTTAGATTGTTTTGTTAGGAGTTTATTTCTGTTGATTTTTATTTTGATAGGTACAGTTGTCTGAGAATAGGAAGCAATGGGAATCAGGATCATATGTAATTTCAAGTTATTTTCACTCCCACTTGCTTAATCTGTTGAGAATACTTCTTCCCATTCAAAACATATATTTCCATCTCATTAATTTAACAGTTTCTCCAGTATTGCTGGAATATAATAAATACTGGTAATTCACACTTGTCCATTTTAGTTTTCTACAAAAAGATTGGAAAACAATACTCAGACAGGTAAAATTAAAAACCGTAAATGTAGAAGGGATTAATAACAAAGTAACCAATTAACAAAGAGTCCCAGTACACAATTTGTTAGTGTTACGGAAAAATTAGAAGCATCTCCCCTGCATAGTTGATCAGCTCTTTTGAATTATGTGACAAGTGGAGAATGCAGACGCCATGAAGAAAGGGATGGGAAATGTAGTGAAGTGTTACAGGGTGACACATTTTTATATTATTATTATTAATATTAATATCAATATTAATATTATGAACGTCCCTTTCATTTCAAATAAGCACGATGGTGAGTTTCTAGGAGATATTTGAAAATTGTCATGTAATGGTACTAAGATCAACTGTAATGAAGTCTTTTGCCCTTGAGGGAAGTGCATATGTTGGAAGCCTTGTATACATTTCCACATTTGTATATATGTTTGTGCATCTAGTGATCACTGTACAAATTAGATATTATTTCATTTCTATTTCAGGTTCTAGAAAGGAGTATGTTGTAGCACAGGATCTTTTACACATTATACTTTAATCTCTTCCTCCTTTCCAACCTATTCTTATTTTTCTAACTTCTGTTTCCAGCCATCCCTGTTTTCAGTTCTTACTGTTTTACCTTCCTAGGATCTTTGTGACATTTCCTGCCCTTTTTAAGTTCTTTTCCTTCTTTTCACCCACTCGTTGCATGTTGCCTTTTCGTACTTTTGTTACCTATTAAAGCTGTCTCCTGTCATGTTTCCTGTGCTTCTTTCAGTCTCTCTCTTTGGTTTCTTTCTGCCCTTCCCTCCATTTTTTTCTAAGCCAGCTAGGTCTGATCATCTTTTCTCAAAAATTGCTTACAGATATAATCTACATTAACCTACTGATTCACTTTTCCTCTTCTCTATTTTATCTTTCTCAGTCTCCCCCTTGACTCAGTTTCTAGTCCTGTTTTCCTTACAATCCACTACCATCCATTACTCTGATTCTTGTTTTATTCTATTTCTTGCCCAGTCCTACCTGTTTCTCTTCTTTATCTGTAGGTCTTATTTTTGCATCTTACGAATGAGAACCACACAGTTTATTTCTCTGTCCATATAACCTTGATCTAGCTAAGGCAATACCTTCTCTTTGAATGGATTGGCAGGCTACTGTACCAGCAAGTACTACTGCAGCCCAAAAGTACAGCTGGAGGGAAGGTGCTAATCATCTGTGTGTAGAAATATAGCCAGCATGGACAAAGAATTTGGGGATCTAGCCCTCCAGTTTCTGCAGACTTTCATGTTTTCAAGATTTTAACATCTTGCCTTAGTGGATTTTCAGAAAGATGACAAATGGATAGACATGGTGCCAGCCCACTGCCAAATGTCATGACCTGCAAAGCAGGGTTAATAGAAGCATAAGAGATAGGAATGTGTTCTCTTCAGTTTGGGAAACTATCTGGTCTGTTTAGAAAAATAAAAATCTGTTTCAGGCACCATTCAGTATGGAAAATTTTAGAAGAAACAGTTGAAGTTTACAAAATTATAAATAGCTAAAATAATATTGTGAAATAGTGTCCTGGTTTAACCCCAGTAGGCAGCTAAGTGCCACACAGCTGCTCACTCACTTCCCCTTCCACCCACAGTGGGACAGGGGAAGAGAAAAGGAAGAGTAAAAGTGAGAAAAATCATGGGTTGAGATAAAAATAGTTTAATAACCAAAGGAAAACTGGAGGAACAAAGAAAGAAAACAAAACAAGACAAATTGCAATCACTCATCATCTCCCATGGGTAGATCGATGCTTAGCCAGTTCCCAAGCAGAGGATAGCTAACCTACCTAAAGCCCTCCTCCTCTCCATTTTACTGCTGAGCTTAACATTATATGGCATGGAATATCTCTTTGGTTAGTTTGGGTCACCTGCCTGCTTGTGTCCCCTCCTAATCTCATGCGCACCCCTAATCTATTCACTGGTGGGGTAGAGTGAGAAACAGAGGTGGCCTTGACAGTGTGCAAACATTATTCAGCAATAGCTAAAACATTAGTGCATTATCAGCATTGTTTTGGTCACACATCTAAAACACAGCACCATATTGGCTATTACGAAGATTATGAACTCCGTCCCAGCTAGATCCAGTACAAATAGGTGATGAATTGTAAAAGCAGACAAGTTAATGTATTATGTTTTATCAAAAAGTAGATAGTTTGCAAACTAAGATGGAAAGTTGCTTACAGTGAGAAGGACAGAAAGGAAATTAAAAAACTGAGAAGTTTATCAAGAGATTTACAGAATTCATTAAGGAAGTGAAGATTCATGGATAATATAGGAAAAAAAGTAAGACAAGTCGTACTCCACTGAACAACGATGAGATGCCTGAAACAGAGGCCAAAATAATAATAAAAAAAAAAAAGCCAATATAGAGATTCAAATAGATGTTTTATAATATAAATGACAGTCAAGAAATGGTGTGTTGAAAAGGAGTCAAATGGGAGCTGTAAAACCTAGAAAGGTGCTTGCAGTAGCAACAAAACAAAGTTACAGACAGATGATTTAATAATGATAAATACGAAGAATCAACAATAACAGCAGTCTAGCTATGTAGAGTGAATGAGAACTGCTTTACCAATGGGAACTGACTGCAGAAAGAGCCATCATCCCAAAAGCACTCATCAGTCAGTCTGAGTAACAAGATGAGATGATGGCAGTGCCAAGACCAATAAAGAAAATTAATTCATTGGAGATGGTTATTTGGGCAAAGTTGATCCACTTGGGTTTTGTTCTGTCTGGATGTCCATTTTTAAATGTTAAATGTTTTTTACACACACAAAAAAAAACCCCTACCTTTTCATTCTGTAAACTAGTTTTCATCATACATTTATTGGAAATATGGGAATATTTCTTCCCAATTCATTATTCTTCTACAGAGTTCCAGAAGCTTTAAATCAGTTTTTCTTATGGCTTTTCATTAGCATCTATGCATTCAGCTCTCATTTGTCCAATGGGAAATGGGCTAGAAGTAATGTAAGTGCATTGGCAAGAAATATTGCACAGATATGCCTTGTGTTTATTTCCCCTTTAATTTAAACCACCCTTACCTAGGAAGACTCCTCTTTCTGCAGTAAATTTTTACCAGTAAAACAGTTTAAACTAGAAGCTTTTAATAATCACTCTTAAAGGAGACACATTCCCTTTACACATTCTGTTTTATACATCCCTGGATTGGCCTCTTGCTATAAAAATCCATGTTCTGTGTTGCTCTCGTCCTTTTAAATACTATTGTGTGAAAGGTTGGTAAGTTGTAAAATAACATAAGTTTCCTTGGAAAAAGAACATTATATTAGGATTTCTTGCTTACTTAAACTCAAGAAGTCGTATGTATTTTGATTTCTTAGTACAACTTTTTTCCTGCATTCATTGAAATATGTTAAATAAATTATTCCTGGCAGTTTTCTTATTGCTTGATCACAGCAAACAAACATCTTAATACCTTGAATAGACCTTAGTCCTCAGGAATGATGAACCCTGACCTTCTCCTTCTGCCCGTGGAACCTGGCAGTCTCCCTCCCGCTCACTCCCGAAAAGTGTTTATTCTGCCAGCGTCTGCTCTGTTGTGTGTTTGCACTTTCACATAGAGCTGACATTATGTAAAGCATGCATGCTACTATGCAGATCTTTTATCCATATTGAGCTGAGCCTGTCCACATAGTTAGAGTCGGTAATAAATAGCTAAGAAGCTATTTAATGTGTCACAGCTGTAAACGACCATGTGAGTGCTTCTGATCTGTTCCAGGACAAAAGCTGATAGGTTAATTAAAACATCACTAAGGATGTTATAAGGTAATTTGCTTGATTTTTGCCTTGAGATTTAGGAAGCTAATCCCTTTCAGCTATACTGCTTTCCTAATGAGAAGAGCTAACTGACTGTATGACTGTTCAGTCCATCTCAGGCTACCATACAACTGGTTCATTTAAATAACTTTTTTCAAAGGCTTAAGCTCACTTATTTGATGGTGCCCTGAAGCAAATAAAGGCTCTCATGGGAATGGTTATAATTTCTGGTCTCTGTACTACAGCTCATTGTCATAACTTCCATGCAGCCATACATTCAGCTCTTAATTCTCCAATGGAGAATGGGCTAGAAGTAGTGTAAGTACAATGATATATTTACTCCCAGATTTGAGTAATAATATTCTTCCTTCTCTGATATACTTAAAGTGTGTTCAAGTGCAGAGTAGTTACCCTGCACTTAAACATTTGCTGTGTAGCTATTGAGGCTGGTAAGCATAGGCAGCCATTTCTTATACTTAGTACCATGTGTAGGCTTATCCTTACACAGCATAAGTACCATGCTTGAAACACATCTTTTCTGCATTAAACCCTTCGGGCATCCTACTAGTGGGTTCATATCTTGTTAGTAAGCAGAAGGAAATGGTATATGCAGGCAAGAAAAAAAAATGAATACAGTATTCACTGTATTAGCCAGAAGCTGAACACATAGAAATAACCGTACCTAATAAAGATAACAAATTACTTTATTGCTTGTGTCAGTGAAGCTGTCTAGACCAATGATGTGAGTTTGTCTGGCAGGACTAAGGTTACATACAGTTCCATATTCCATGAAATAGCAGGTTTATATATTGCTGGAGTCAACTCAGGCCTTCATACTTGCAAAGTGTGTAAACCCAATACTATGTAACATGTAGGACACACACACACATGCAAATAAAATTAGAAATAACATTAGAATCATAGAATGGTTTAGGTTGGAAGGGACCTTTAACGATCATCCAGTTCTACCCCCTGGGCAGGGACATCTTCCACTAGATTAGGTTGTGCAAAGCCCCATCCAACCTGACCTTGGACATTTCCAATGATGGGGCATCCACAACTTCTCTGGCAACCTGCTCCGGTGCCTTCACAACCCTCATATTAAAGTATTTCCTCTTTAAGTCTTATTTTACTTTATAGATTCTATCTAATCTAAATCTTCCCTCTTCCAGTTTAAAGCCATTGTCCCTTGTCCTATCAAGACATGTCCTTGTAAAAAGTCCCTCCCCTGCTTTCTTGCAGGCCCCTTTAGGTACTGGAAGGCTGCTCTAAGGTCTCCCTGGAGCCTTCTCTTCTCCAGGCTGAACAACCCCAACTCTCTCAGCCTTTCTTCATAGAAGAGGTCTTCCTGCACTCTGATCATTGTTGCAGAAGAACTCCATTTTTTTTTTTTGCATTCAGCTTCCTGCCTAGTAAATGTGTTTCAACTGATGTTTAGAGTATCATCTGTATTTACACAGTTCATTATTTGATGAGGGCAGGAATAACTTTTGATGAAAAGGGGCTATTAATTTATGATACATATTATTAATAGAGTGTTATTGAAAGTGTATTATATTGTATTAGCTGTTAAGCATACATGCATGTCCTTGCTTAAAATCTAGTTTTCAGGGGATTGCACTCCTGGAGAAGTTCTGTTCTGAAGCTGTATTAACTCTTAAAGGGGAAGAAGATCAAGAAATGCTCTAACCAGTCCAACTGTTTAAAATTAATATTAATGTTTGTTTTACAGTGTAGAAACTATTAATGATGGCAATTTCCACATTGTGGAGCTGCTAGCTATGGATCAGATTCTATCTTTATCTATTGATGGAGGAAGCCCCAAGATAATTACCAATTTGTCCAAGCAATCCACTCTGAATTTTGATTCTCCACTGTATGTAGGAGGTAAGAGGATCTTACTGCTTCTTACTAACAGTATCATAGCTAATTTACTCTGGTAACATGCATTAATAAACACTTCATAAGAGACTCCTTCATTGAGTTAACACCTTAAGATGAAACTTCAGCAGTTAATCTCAATAGTTTCAATTTTAACAAATAATATGTCCTCAAACTGCACCTGTTGCTTTTTATTAGTATGGATATTTGATGCTTACTGTAAAATTCTGTAACTTTCTACTGTTATGTAGCTTTTTATTATACTGAAGAAGTGTGTTTAACATTGATTAGATACCTGAAGATTCAGTAATGCCTATTCAGAAAGTGTATAATGGTAACATTCTGTTTCAGTCACATTTGACATTTCTATTTGGCCGCACCTCGAATACTGTGTCCAGTTTTGGGCCCCTCACTACAAGAAGGACATTGAGCTGCTGGAGCGTGTTCAGAGAAGGGCAACAAAGCTGGTGAAGAGTCTGGAGAAAAAGCCTTACGAGGAGTGGCTGAGGGAGCTGGGGTTGTTTAGTCTGGAGAAGAGGAGGCTGAGGGGAGACCTGATCGCCCTCTACAACTACCTGAAAGGAGGGTGTAGTGAGGTGGGGGTTGGGCTCTTCTCCCCGGTAATTAGTAATAGGACGAGAGGAAATGGTCTCAAGTTTCACCAGGGGAGGTTCAGGCTCAACATTAGAAAGAACTTCTTCACTGTTAGAGTTGTTAGGCATTGGAACAGGCTCCCCAGGGAGGTGGTGGAGTCACCATCCCTGGAGGTATTCAAAAAACGTTTAGATGTGGTGCTTCAAGACATGGTTTAGTGGACATGGTGGCATCAGGTATACGGTTGGATTTGATGATCTTTGAGGTCTCTTCCAACCATAATGATTCTATGATTCTATGATTCTATTTCATTGTACAGGTATCTGCAGGAAATGATAGCAAGGTATAAAGCCATGAAGTATAATTTATGTCTGGAGATCTTATTGCTTAGGGTTAATAGGAGTTATGACATTAGGTAAGAAGGGAACCAACTGGACAGTTGCCTCACAGTATGTGGCAGGGTTTGTTGTTGTTTTTTTTTTTTTATTTTGAGAAGAAAGAATTACTCGTTTTAGTAAAACTGGTAATAGGTGGTAAACTATTGGAAACATTTTTGATCATTTGCTGCAATTTACTCTGTAGAACTACGGATTCAAGCCCACTGTTTTAGCCAGCAGTTTCTACTGAATTTCTGATGGACCTGCGTAATCTAGGTAAAAGAGTCAGAAATTTCAGCCACCACTTTGTGCCTTCTTACTGTCCTTGGTAGCAAGTCTAAGTTCTTAGTTATCAGAGATTCAGCATGGTTTTCAAATACTGCTGATCTTCCTGCATTCTTCATCTTCTACTTAGTTTAACCTTACACTCTTATAGGAGGCATGTAAGGAGTCTCCTTCTGGTATGTTCTTTCTGTAAAAAGAATACCTACTTTCTTTTTCTTTTTGTCTAATTCTTAAGAACTGTTTTCTGTCTAGACTTGAGCATCTTGCCTCCTTGCAAAAAATTATACTACCAGTAGTACATTTGTGAGATGCCTATTTTCTCTAGAAAAGGTACTATTTATTCACTTTCTAAATATACAGAAAAGCTCAGGGTGGTTGCTTAGATTTATCTCTAATGGAAAAGAAAAACAGGAAGCTACTTTGATACGGATCAAGAATAGTCTATTTCTCCTATAAAACTAGTATAACAGGTGCCTCATTTACAAGTAATACAGGGTAAGTTCACTTTTGTCCCTGAAAGTCCCCATTCTTCCCTTGGAAACACTTCAGCTTTTTTGTCAAATCTTTTCGGATTTTGTCATTGCCTCCTTCCATCTAAGATGGGAAGAAGTACAAGATAGAATTCAACATTAGTCATCACTCCCCATACTAGCAGAGAAAAGAATTAAAATTGTCAAATGTATGATCTGCCTTTAAAATGCTTCATATCATGAATCTTTAAAGGAAGATTGCCTTGTGGAAGCACATCTACATTTTTTCATGTGTATCACTTCTGTTGTTTCCATAGTGTCCTATGCCACATTTTTTGGAAGGGAGAGACGGTCCTAGATTCTACTAAGACACCGTGTGCTTGCTTACTTGTTTTGTCAACATCAGTTTGTTATTTAATGACTGCTAAGGCCAATTTTGCAACTTCATGAAGACTGAGCTTAGCGCAGAATGATCACCCTGTCTGTTACAGGCACCTTTTGATGAAATGAGACTAGACTGCCAACTATAAACATTTATTCTGTGCAGTGCTAACACTTACTTGTTGATTTGTGACATATGGTTCTCCTTGCGTCTTCACCTTGCAAATCTGTGTCTCCATTAGGAGAATTATACTAATCTGCATCACCATTTTGAAGTATCAGAAGAAATAATTTTCTGAAATAATCTTTTCCTTCAGCACTTTGATTTCTAAGAGCAGGAGTCTTTCTCATCCTAATGTTTATCCTTTAGAGAAGTCCTGTGTTCCCTCTATTTCTATTCTTCACATTCAGGCTCCAAGCAAACAATTCGTTCCACTATCATAGAAAATGTTGGTCCAAAATAGAACGAGAACTATTATTAGAAGCACATTATTACAAAATAAAGCAAAAAAACCCCAGTAGGTTGATATTCAACTCTTAAACTTTTCTGTTCTTTATCTATGTTTATCTATTTATGATCTTTAAAATTCTTGAGACAGTTAACTTTCAGTCTTGTATCATTATATTACCCATCTTTTTGAGATTCATTCAATTTTTTCTTATCCAACTGTATCTAGAATTTTTAAAGAATTTGATCACACATTTCCATCAGTTAAGAACTCAAATTCTCACTAGGATTTTATGCAGTATTTTTATCTTTGCCAAAGCCTTAGTTTAACACCTATATCATCATGTAGCTTACACTTACTCTTATCACCTTCCTGCTAAAATGGCATTTCTGGTAAGCATCACCTCAGCTGGCAGGATGAAATTCAGACTTGACAGCAAGCCCTTGTATGGTGTTCTCTCTCTCTCTCCCCCACGCCCCCCCCTTTTTTTTTAACAAAGTTATTCTTGGGTCACAATATTTGGGTTGGTTTGGAAGGGGTAATTTAACTTTACTTTTACAGAAAGTGTGCTAATCAATTTATACTCTTCTTTTTTTTGACCTTTTTCCAACAGTATGGCTCTCTTGTGTGGTCAGAACACACATGCTAGATATTTTTCAGTCTTTCTATAACAGATTTCAGTAAATCATATTGAAAGCCCATGATTTTTTATAAAATGTCTTAAGGGACAATCTGTTTCTTCTCAAAAACTCTTCAAAGAGGTCACAGACTTTACTGATACTTCACATTCTTCTCTCAGAAATCAGAGCATATTTTACTATTTGAGAGTGGCACCTTATTTCATGGAAGTCCCTATTTCTGAGACAGGTAGGGCATCAGCTGCTTTTTATTTGTCCCTGCTCTGCTCTAGCAGCTTCTAGAATGAGATACTCGTTCTGACAGTTTTATTGTATGACTGTTATTTAATAGGGGTATTATCATTTGCCTCCTTGAGCAGTAATTTGGTAATTTACCTGTAGTCAGGTTCAGTGACCAAAAGCTTAAAGGGAGGGTCAGAACTACTTTCTTACCTTTCCAAAATAGAGCCAAAATATTTGTCTGCATCATTTCTATGGCAGTTCTTTCCTAACTGACAAAGAACCTTTATCTAAAAAATATCTAAGAAATATTGCTAAAGAATATGAGCAGCTTTTGCACACACTTTGGCCTTCTAACACTTGGTAACTTGCCAGAAGAAGCAAAAAATGTATAGGCTAAAAGCCTGTGTATATGTTTGCATTGTGTTTCCAAATGTTTTCTATATTAGAGATTATAGCAAAAAAATTCTGTGAATCACATGTGATATACCTCATATTATCTGGTGTCATGCATGCTTATATGGTTCCCAGAAACCATATCTAAATTTCCTGACACTTACAAGTATAACATTTAGTTTAGCATTGCATTGGTGTACCTAGTTTTATGCAGCTTTTATTTTTACAACGGATAAATTCAGTGCATCTATTATGCTATTAGATACCTCAAGCCATATGCCTAAACATTTGCTGAGTGTTGCTTTCAAGGGAGACATCAGGGTGAAGAGGCGTTGATGACTCTGCCTTGTCTCTGGATTTTGAGAATATGGCGATTAGTTTTGAGGAAATGACAACTAATGCTTGTTTGCGGTCTGAGTCCTTTAATATAATAGTCACAAGCCTATTTTACTTAACTGATAAGATCAAAGAAGATTATGCTCTTCAGCAGTATGAATGCAATATTGTTATTTCTATCATCACTGAAGCTTAGCACAAATGATATTACAATAACCTCTTCATGAAAGGCAGGTCTGCTTCATTAGGTTGCATAGCCCTTCTGCATTACTCTTAACTGTTCAGGGTAACTAAATAAAACCTTTAGAAGTATCAGTTTACATGGTTAAGGAGCAACTGTGCAGAACATTACCTCTTTCTGTGGTTATCTAAGTACCAGAATGAAAATTGTTAATTTTGCCTAGGAATAAACCTGTACAGCTAATAAGCATATTTATTTTCAGGTAAACAGATCCTTTTCTAATGCTCAGTACACTCTGATTTCCTTCACTTATTAGTCTCAGGAGGTATTCAGACATTTGTGTATTTATTATTTGAATGTAATATCTTAAGGACTAACTAACATAGGCCAGTACATTGGCAATAAGTTAAAAAAAAAAAAAAAAAAGCAGGGAGTAGGAGTAGGAGAAACTTCATTTTTACAAGGAAACAATGTTTAATAGTAATGTTCCTTCTGAATTAGTCTTAAGTGATTAACTGATCACAACAGGATAACTGCATCACATATACGTACCGCTCTAATTACACCTATAACAATTACAGACTACAATAGAGGAATTATTCTGAAAATGGTCAACATTAGGGGCATTTGCACTATCTAGAAATATCTACACATAAGTATTTTGATGTTGAATTATTGTTATTATTGGCTATCTTTGTTTTATACTGTAATGGCAAACTATGAGTGGCTTGTTTATTAATCTTCTTTTGCGGCATGCTAAACAAAACTATTTTTGAAAGTAATGTAACCTCATCCTGTTGAGCTTTACTTTCCAAGAATTTTCACTAGCAAAATTTCACATTTGAAATGTGTATGCCAGCTCCAAATTGATGAGCTGGTCCTACTAAATTCTTCTGGATTTGAGTATCTTAGCAGTTTACAAAAAATCATGTATCAGCTGCTAAATTTCAGCAACTGTTTTTTTTCCAAGATTCAGAAACTCTGTACTATCCTGGACTTAATTACACTAGATCAAAACCAGACAGGCAACTAAACCTTTTCACAGCTTCCTGTATGAAGTTATGGGCTTCCTCTATGAAGTCCTATATACACCTCTTTAGTTGGACCTAGAGACTTACGGGTTTGGAGCTAGTTTACATGCATGCTTGACAACCAGGACAATTTCCAAATACTAGATCACTGGTCATGGTTATAGGCTGAATAGCTAAGAAATTAATTAGGAAGAAATATTTCTTTTTAAAAGTTTAAAAAATAGAGAAAATGGTACAGAAAATTGTACCAAAGATTACATTGATTATTTGCTATTATTAATTTCCTAGGCATGCCTGTGAAAAATAACATAGCAGCTTTACGCCAGTCTCCAGGACAGAACGGCACGAGCTTCCATGGTTGCATCCGTAATCTATATATCAACAGCGAACTCCAGGACTTCAGAAATGTGCCACTGCAAGTGGGAATTCTGCCAGGTTGCGAACCTTGCCATAAGAAAGTCTGTGTGCATGGAACATGCCATGCTACCAGCCAGTCAGGCTTTTCCTGTGAGTGCGAAGGAGGATGGACTGGACCCCTCTGTGATCAACAAACTAATGACCCATGTCTTGGAAATAAGTATGTCCTTCCTCAAGACAGAACAGTAATATAATATGCATATGTCTCCTGTTATGTGCATTTTTTTCATAAAAGTTCATATTTTTTTCAGCAAGAAACAAAATATCCTGGGCATGTAAAAGTGAAAACAGCATCCAGGTTATAGTATATCTTTCCATAAACTTAATGAGGAAAAGTCCTCAGTTCAGGGGAGCAGATACACACACCTCACTGAAGTTCTGCCTAAAGCCTGGGAAGTGCTCTTACTTACTTCTGTACGGGCTTCTTCTGTAATCAGTTACACTGATGCAAGTGTTGGTATGACACTTGGTACAAAAAAACATTTAGAAGTTGCAAATGAAAAAAAAAATATCTATTTGCTTATTTATAACTGTATAGAATGAGGAAATACAATGAGTATTATTATTCTTTAATGTGTTTTAAAAACTTGATACAATAGATATAATATTTTTATATTTTCACAGTACCACAACTTTTAGCAGGAAAATAGATTTCTACCTTCATGGTAAACTTCTGTTTAAGTCTGTGTGTGTTAATCCTTTTTGCTGTTTTGACTAGAACATTTTAGATTGGACATTTTATATATGTTTATAGAGAGGGTTTTGTAGATATATTTGTAGAGAGAGAGCAAAAGATATGTATATATGTGTATATGAGACTATTGATATCTATGCATATTCATCTTCTAAATTTACTATAGAGACAGATTCACTTTTTTTAGCTCATGGTCTCCCAGCACAAGAAGATCAGAAACTTCAGAAGTGCAAAGTTCTTCATGATTTATTGGTCATGGGCAGCAAGATGTCATTCTGTTTATCCTTACCACTGTCATTACTACAGTTTGGCAAACATCTTTTGGGTTTGGTTTGGTTTGGTTTCTTTGTTTCTTTGTTTGTTTTGGGATTTTTTTTGTAGAGTAAAGTAAGCCTGCTTGGATCTTTTGGCTGCTGCTTTTTCAGTGCTCTGGCCTATATAACTTTTGACTTTTAAGGACCAGTCGCCTGAGTTTGCTAAGAGATTCTAATAAGATAATTTTCAGTTCCCTTATAAAATGATGTTTAAATGATCTTTTCACATAGTGTGTGTGGAGAGTCTGACCGCTTAAAGCATTATACACCAGTTAGTATGCTTTACAATGCAGTTAGTATTTTTTACATTGGTTATGGACTCTCAGTACTATTGTTTTGAACCCTTCCCAAAGCTACAGCAGTGAATTTTTGAGGCATATCATTATAGCATTTCATTGTTTATGGGTCTTTTTCTTACCCTGTCCTGTTTCACAGTAACTTAAGAGATAAAGAAAGGAAGTCGTAGCAAGTTAAAAAATATAAATGTGATGTCTATCACATCCATTTTGTTCTTGAGGAGTCAAAAAAAACCATGGAAATGTAACCACAAAGTTCTATATTAAGAAAAGCCAAAGAATTTCTTTGACCTGTCCTTGAAAAATTAGATTTTGTATAGGTTGTTATAACTATATACATCAGCACCCAAACTGAGTGCTTTTTGCAGTAAATTACAAAACTTGGCAAGTATCAGATACAGGCAGTATCAAAGATAGAATGAAGTGAACACATCATTAGTATTTTCTTAGCTCTTGAAAGTATTGGTTTTGTTTCAGCTTTATACAGTGCTGTGAGCTTTTAGGACAGAAAGCCAAACCAAAATTGTTTATTTGGAGTGAAGGAGAGTTTTGTTGTTCTTTAGCTCCTGGGGATTTTGATTCTGTATTTCTTGATTCATCTCCAAATCCCATCTATTGAATAGATGCATTTGGTCTGTCTAATACAGTATAACATTCCACTTTATCTGAGAAACAGACTTGTCACTGTGATCTCTGTTTCAAAAACATAGGGGAGCTTTTAGAGATCTCTGCACACCATGAAAAGGCTTAAAGCTTAGATTTATTTTGCCTAAATCTCGGTGCTTGACTTAGGAACATAGTGACCAAAGTTTGCCTATAGTCAGTAAAGGAATAAACACATTTTGAAGGACTAAATTAGACCTCAAATGGTCTAATCACCCTCTGGATAAGCTCGTTTCTCTCCATGACCGTGTGGGGAGCTTATGGCAATTATATATCTAACTTGAGTGCCTGACACAGGTATCTAAAATTAGATAAGATGAAACTGTGCCCAAGAGTTTGCACTTAGCTTGATGTTCCTTTCAGTACTGTCTGAAGATGAAATTTAGGGCTTCAAAGAACAGGTGGAAGCAAAAGTAGGAGAATTGGCATTAGCTAAGATTTAATCATCTTCTAAGTCAAGTGGAACTTTACCAAAGATCCTGACACAGATCGCTTTGATATCTAAAACATCCTGTATATAATATGACATGATGTCAGTGTCACCTGAGTAATTTCATAAATCGGATCTCCTAAAAGTGGTTGTTTCGTAAATGGTGAACAGATCAAATGCTGAACATAATGAAAACTAAACAAAAGCTATCTGCCCTGTGATACTGTCTAAGCCTTCAATTTTGAGTTGCTTAATCTAACAGTCTTGGAATATGAGACTTCAACCACAGGAACAATTTGGAATTTTTTAGGGAACAAAGCTGCTTCAAAAGTAGACTCTTGCATAATAGGGAAGTTGGAGGTGCTTAAGCTATTAGTTAAGTTTTATATTTGCAATTTTTAATCCCAAATTGGATATGTGAATGGAGGCTATGTGTTGTGCCTTCCATTTAAATATCCTGTGATGAGACTGGCTTCCCATACTCTTTTTCCTCCAAGTTACACCATGCCTAAATAACTTGCACAGAATTAAGGGTACAGATGGAGAATTGTAACATAGATTTCATTGATGAATAGAACTTGTTGATGTTTATAAAATTAAACAGTTTTAAATAGTTAATGCAAGTTTGTCAAAGTTAAAAAGTGTTATGCGTTCTTTTCAATTGTAACAAATTTCTTACTGTACTGAAGGAGTAGGGTACAAAGCAAAAAGTTTCCAGAAATACAGACTGTTACCTAAAAAATTTCAAAGAGACATTATTCTTAACAGAACTCTTCCTATGAAATGCAATTTTATAGGAATTTCTACCATCTTGAAATTGAAACAAAGGATTTTATTTTAGAGCAAATGAGATATATTTTTTTTTTTTAATCTAAAGCTTTTAATTTATTTATTTATATATTTATTTAGGGGGCTGCCGCAACCTACTAAGGAGGTTGTGGGCTCAGGGATCTTACAATACAGAGAGGAAAAACATTAGAGAGGAGAAACATTATGGCGGGGGGGTGGTATTACCTTGAACGTCAGGATTGCACTCCTCTCTACAGAAGAATCTTCACTGTGGTCTCCCTAAGAAACAGTATGTAGATAGAAAACTTGTGTATCAAGACGACAGTTAAAGAAAATAACATTATTTCTAGGAAGAAAGTTATTGACCCTGTGCCACCAAATGAAAAAAAGGAAGTGATTTTATTCCAAGTCATTGGTGATGTTTTCAGAAGATGAGTTCCCCTTATCTTCAGCTTACAGCTAGGAAGAGGTAATTAAACATCCTTTTTTTTGGGAAACACCACCTCTCTCTCAAGAAGTAAGACCAGCTATGTGTTCCCATACTACAGTATATCAGAACTTAGCAGATGCAGCCTTTTCTGTCTAACAACAAGATTTGAGCCTGCCACAAGTGTTTACCAAAGCTCAACTGAGAGAGTAGCTACTTTAATTACTTGAATGAGACTTGATAATATGCAATCTCATCTAGTGCGAGTTTTTGCATGACTACTAGATGAATGCTGTTGCCTTTCAGTGAAGTAAAGATCTGCCTCGTACATTATATGACCACGTTACTGGCAGTTGGCAAAGCAGACTAATATATTTGAAGGGGGAGCATGTGTTCAGCTTTGAAACTGCCATTGCTTGGGTCAGAAAAGATTCAGTTAGGAAGTGCCTGACCTGTCTTTGTGCTGGGAGCCCCATACTTCACGAGTGACAATGTGGGTTTTTTAAATGATCCAAGAACCAGAATTTCAGGTGAGTATTCTTTTTCTCTACTTAATTATAGTGGATTACATTTGGGCTTGATTTTGCTGTGTTCTTCTCAAAAGCATGCTGAAAATTTAGGTAGACAGGAAATTTTGGTTTTAATAGCTGTGGCCTGTAAAAGTCTTCCATAACACATCTACAGTGGCTGTTTTCTGGTGAGATAAGAGTTCTGTACTGCAGCTTGTTTTGTGTAAACCTACATACCAATTATAAACCACTTCACTGCATCTCACTGAAAAAGTCCATTTGAAACAAAAGCAATTTCTTCTGAATACAGTCCGAAGTATTTGTAGTTAATGTTGCTTAGCCTGAACTTTGATGAATAATTTATTTTTATTCTCTTGGGCTTGTTTCCCCTGTAGATGTGTGCATGGTACCTGCTTGCCGATCAATGCGTTTTCATACAGTTGTAAATGCCTGCAGGGACATGGGGGAGTCCTCTGTGATGAAGAGGAAATGCTGTTTAACCCCTGCCAATCCATCAGGTGTAAACATGGCAAATGCAGGCTTTCAGGACTTGGGAAACCATATTGCGAATGCAGCAGCGGATATACGGGGGACAGCTGTGATAAAGGTAAAAAAAAAATAATTAATTATATTGTTTTGGTCTTAGAAAATAAATTTTTTATTAACACATGAACAGCCAAAAACATTATCAACTTTTTTTTCCCCACAATACACACATTTGTTGCTTTTTTTTTTACCATAAGAATTTATCTTGGTGAGAGAAAAATGAGACTTTTCCCATGAATTTATTTACATTTTGAGGATTTTTTCATCAAATGTTTTGCTGTGAAAATATTTCATTTTTTGCCTTTATTCAGAAACACATTTTTACTATATTTAACTATTACCTTTACCTGCTGTATCTTTCTGTATTTATTGTTTCTCTGCCTTCTGCAACTGAGAAGCCAAATCCAATGATTCTGCTCCTAGTTTTATCACAAACTCTACTTTTGACCTCTCAGCTTCAACTGATTTATCACAGCGAATTATGCAGGTGAGATGGATGAAAACAGGATAACTTTTTCCCCTACCTTTTTCTTTTTCCTTTGTCTATCAAAGCTTTCCCTC
>NW_009598728.1:79241-84906 GCF_000690535.1 Cariama cristata
CCCCAGATGGCATTTATTTTGTATTGAACATAGATGTGAACAGAATGGAAGAATATGGTTGTAGAACTTTTAACAGATGTCTCATTTTTAGCTGGTTTTATACCTCAGTAATTTATGAAGTTAGTGGAATGTAACTTGTATTAAATAACAGTTTGAATAATATTAAACTCCAGGTCTAATAAATTAAATTGCATGCTCTCTGAAACATTTCCCTATGGTAAACAGAACCAGCTGCAAGCAATGTAGGAACAGAAGATGTGTATTTTTATAAAAGAGAAAAAGATTTAAGCTTCCAATTTTCTTGTCATTGTAATAGCTTTATATTTATGGTTTACATATACATAATATAAGCTTTACTTAAAATAGGAGGTATAGGAAATAAAATTCAGCATTAATCAAATTATGTTTGGTAGAACCAATAGTTTTCAATACACAGTCTGAGTCAAACTTCAAAATATCAATCCCAACTGCAGTTAGAAACACAGCATCTTCCATAGCAATGTCAACCATTCTTTGACCTGTGTCTCAAAAGTGTATCTCTTCTTTTAAATGTTGTTCTCTACAGAAATCTCTTGTCGAGGGGAACGAATCCGAGATTACTACCAAAAGCAGCAAGGGTATGCTGCGTGCCAGACGACCAAGAAGGTATCGAGACTAGAATGTAAAGGAGGATGTTCAACCGGGCAGTGCTGTGGACCACTAAGAAGCAAGAGGCGGAAATACTCTTTTGAATGCACTGACGGGTCATCATTTGTGGACGAGGTTGAAAAAGTGGTGAAGTGTGGCTGTACAAATTGTCCTTCCTAAGTGTCCCTGTCACACTTGTCTTTTGAAAATGTTGTATACTTATTGACCGTGTCGGACTAATTAATGCTTCATAGTGGAAATATTTGAAATATATTGTAAAATACAGAACAGACTTATTTTTATTATGAGAATAAAGACTTTTTCTTCATTTGAAAAAAGATTCAAGTGCTTGAACTGAGACTTCTCATAACCAAGAGGAGCTTTGAAGAAAAAAAAAAAAAGACCTGGTAACATTGAAACAGAGATGGGAAACTTTAACTGCTTTTAACATGGATTCTTCTTTATAACATGCTGAAGATACACTGACACTATACACATGTGACTTTCAACTTAACAGCTCAGAGATGAAATATTGACCAGAACATAAGGCTTGTTTTTTCACTTTTGTATCAGTACATTTTACTGTCTTGACAGACCATACCAATCACTTACCTATGGATGAGGAAGCATTATGAGTGAAAAGAATCAGATTATACAGAAATAACAATTGTATGAAGTACATTTTATCTTTTGGAATTATTAAGCATCTTGAGAAGACGGAGTCCCATTTAATGGATGGGAAATGGGAGATATGAGAATATACTATAATCCTGAAATCTCCTGATGATGTATAGTTTTATGTCAGCATGTTAGCAAAAGAAGCATAAAAAAGTGTTTATCTGCCCTTTTCCAGTATTAATTTTTTGTAATATAAATGTTTTGGGGATGATAAAAATAGATTATTGATGGATAAATTAGTAATAATATGGATTTCTGTTTCTATGAGTTCTAAACAACTCTATACAGTATTCGGTTTCATTGAGAAATATTTATTGTATCAAAGTACATTGTACTTAACCCTTTTAGGCCATCCCTTTTACTGTTTTTCAATGCTTTAATATATATTAATTTATATTTGTCCCAGTATTTTTGTAATTTTTTTTTAAAGGACTTAAAAATCAGGATTTTTTGCAATAGAACTAACGTAGCATGTCGTCTTGGGGTAAATGTTCTCGGTCTGGTTTTTTCCTCTCCTTCCCCTTTCCTTTTTCTTTTCCTTAGAATCTGACCACTTGGTGTCACTGAATCTGAAAGTGATGACAATCTGCAGTTTTCACATACAGCAGATATTCAGGACACCTTCCAAGGACCCGTAATGTATGACAGAAAATGTCTTTACACTAGGTGGCAATTGTAGAGAAGTAATTTTCCCTATATACGGTATTTACAGAAAATAAAATGGCGTGTAGAAAATGACATTAGACGGTAGATCTTTATAAATTAATATTTCCATGGAGCTCTTTACCTTTTTTATTAAAAAAAAAAAAAAAAAGGAAAAAAGGCTGTGCTATCAAGAACTGTGACTTTCCCCAAATAATAAAACTACTTTACTGCCCTAATGTTCCCCATGTTAACATGTTGCTGCTAAATTATAATGTAGAATTGGTAATCAATAGTGGGTTGTGTTCTTCTTTCAGTAAAACCCAGGGTACCCTGTAAAAATGCAGATGTTTTTCAATTTTATTTTATTATTTTTTTTACAAAAAAAGCTAGATGTACATGTGTAATGCAGTGTGCTTTGTCTTATTTGGACTGATATCAGTAATGCTACTGATGTTTGTAAATTAAACAGATATTTACTTCATTAACAGCTTTTATTTGTATTCTTCTGAGAAGTTTAAATTGTCTTAACAGCCTTTAATTAAACATCTGTAGTTGCAAAGAATATTTGGTAAAAAGCAGAATAAAACCCAACCCTAGATCTAGTGTATTCATTGCTGAAAATCCAAAGAAGGAATTAACGGGATTATTACACCTACAGGCAGTGACATCTGAAAATGTCGGTTCATTATGAACACAGCTGAACTCATACCAAAAGACTTATAAATAAAGTACACTGCATGAAAAGGCAAATTGAATCTATCCTAATATTTTAACGGTTATACAAATGACATTTTGACAGTTGTTTTAGCAAGTAATTTGATTCTTCAGAGGGATTCATTTTCACTAATCTTGGACTATTTTAAATTTAAGCAATTGGATGGGAAGATACTTAACCAGGTTTCTCTTCTGTAATGTAATTTTTACAGATAATTCTGTATTTATTTTACTTAGTCTACTTTAGAATTTGTCTAAATATCCAGTGAAACAGCCTTTGGCATGAGGCCTTCTTTGCAGTTTCTATGACTTCTAAATAATCTGTAAATAGGAATAGCTTTGAGGAAGAAGCAGCCATTTTTGCATAACAGTACTTATATAGCATTCTTGGAGAAACAGTATTATTTTTCTGTGTATGATGAAAATCCCTGTACCAGGTATGTGGAGTTGGACTGCTTTCTGTCCTCATACTGACAGAGAAAGAGGAACTTTGCACTGGTACTGAATCCATGCTAGCAACCTCTAGTATCCTGAGGCCATCAAGACAGGGATGTTTTGTGGTCTCTAAGCAGAGCCAAACAAAAACTTAACAATTAAAAAAAAATAAACCCCCCCCAAAAAATTTGACACCTACCCCTCTGGAGGAATATAAGGCACCTACATCAAACAGTGACTCAGCTCACCTTAGAAACCTGAGCAGCCCTGTATTCTCAACACTGAAAGTCCGTAAGCATCGACAAGGTGTTCCACTGTGCATGACAAGAGAGATCTTTCTCAGTGGGATGGGTTGCCCTGACAACTTTCTCATGCCTAAATCAAGTTTCTTGTAATATTGCTATAATAGGCTGCCTTGTACCTGTATTCCCCAAAAGGGGAATGGGGATCTGAGGGAACTGTAGCTTTAGGCGTAACTAACACAGTGGAGAATTTAGTTCAGTACAGAACACTCCAGACACATAGGTTCTCATTCAAAAACATAAGTTATGCAGCTTTTAACACAGTGCTCAGGGATTAGGTTTCTATCCCAGGGTCTGCTGCCTGCTATAGGAGTCACTCTCATACAGTCTGCTTTTAATGTATTGAATAAAATGCATAAACATTGAGTCTGAAGGGTATGACTCAGTACAGTGACCAAGTTCCTCACTTTGAGTTAACACTGCATACAATTCAAATTCTTTTTTCATTAGAAATCAAGAAAATGGAAACTTGCAGATTCCATCATTTTCTGCCAATATTCTTAAAAGCTGTAAAAGAGAAAGCACATGAATACTGCTTAATTTGTACTGGCTCATGCACAGCTCCTGCTGTCATCTCACAGATGATAAAAATGTGAAAGAGCATGGAAAAAAGACCATTCTTGAATGAAACAGTAACAAAAGTCACTGCTTTTTTGTTAACATTGAAAGTCAAATCAGAACAGGAACTATCACACGTGGAACCAGATTCTGCAGCCTGTATTCAAGAAGTTTCTGGGGAAGATGGATATGTGAGTGAGAGAAATATTGCTTTAAGCAAACAAATGGTGGACTTTGAATAAGCTTTGAGAGACAGTTTATTTTCTAGGCTCTATTGTAATAACAATTTTGTCTTGCATTCAGAATACTTTTTATTGCCATATGGGGATACCATGAGCCTTGGTATTACAAGAATCATTGTAATATGGTGATGCTCTGTGTAGGTGCTGCAGTCAATATGATATTCATATGAGGTTATGAAGGCATTTGCCTGGAAAGATCAGAATGCAGAGGTTTTGTAAATGACAATAGATCTGGTAGACCTGATGATCCACAGGGATAGTAGCAAGGCAATAGAGAAAGTGGATGTCACCATGTTAGTTTTGATGAGATGAGTGATGATTAAGAGATGAGGGGGAGAGTGGTACGTTTTGGAAAGGAGCTTGCTGTTAAGAAGAAAATGCTCAGAAGTTTTGGAAAAGTGTCAAGAGTGCTGGAGGCTATTTGCATTGAAGGTCTATTTTGGGAGCTTTATCTGTATTGCTTGAAACATACGTATTTAAAAGAAACCTCTTTACAGTTCTAAAAAAATGTATACTTGATCTTTCTATCTGGACTTAATCGTATTGTTGGAGGAAAAGTTTATCTTTTCAAAGCAATTCACAATCCCATCTTTTGGTTCCTTTTCTTCTCCTTTAGAAGTGAGTGTTATTGTGGTAGCTCATTAGGCATGCAAGTGTCTGTGCTTCAGCTATCCCACCTTACAGTAGAGAGCCTGGCACATCATTTCAGTTCCCATAAAGTGCAATTCCCCAGCTGAGCCATTCACGATTCTTGGCTTTTAGAAGAAATATTTATACACTGAGCTGGTATCTCCAATCTATTTAAGATTCCTGGAGTGGAAATCAGAAAATCGTTGGTAGTTGTGACTATGTAGGGGCTGTCAGGAGTAAAGTAAAACTGAAGTGTTTGCCTGCATGCCTGGAGAGCCTGGCTAATCCTGGAGAGCCTAGTGTTTTACTGTGTTCTTTATGTATTGTGTTCCTGGGAGAGTGGGAAGTCATCATGCTCATCCTTTCAGAAATGTCTGAGAGTAGAGGGATTTTGTGTCCTTTTGCAAATAAATTGTCTAGGCTGGAAATCATAGGCCTCTTTGGCCCTCAGCCAGGTTAAACTGTGTATGTATACCTTAACATCAACCATCATCTTGGACACCAACAGCTCCTGATGTTAAAAAAGTGAATAAATCTTGCTCTCAGTTTAATAAAACACAGATGGGAAAAACAAACCAAACAGAGAGTTAACAGCTCTATTCACTAGTCTCCTGGGCTCCGTGTGATTAAATCAGAGTTGGAGAGTATGTTCCTGCTGCTGCTGTTCTGGCCAGTGTCCGTAGGGGTGATGGCCAGCAAAGGAGAAGTATTCTGTCAGTGCTGCATGTCATTTGTCAAGCTGAGAAAAAACAGTAATCTCACTGAACAGCAAGACTTCTGGCTATCCACAGTTCCAGCAAATATGCTCCAGCTCTACAGCATGACACCCATGCT
>NW_009598728.1:84937-86878 GCF_000690535.1 Cariama cristata
CAGGAATGCTGCTCAGCCATGGGAACAGACTTTAAAACTGCCTCCCAGATCCACAGCTTAATTTCAAAATGTTGATCTTAGTAATGCTTTCTGGTCTTTATAACTCCATCCTTTTATTTCATTCCAGTTCAGAGGTAAACTACTTTAGTTCTAAACATCAAGCCTCAGTACTCTCAATTGCTGCCCTATACTACATACAGGAGATTAAGACTTGGGTTTTGTTCCTTTTTTAGGTAGTCTTTAACATTTGTAGAGGGATCAGACGACCTGCCTTAAAGAGACAGGTTACACATCCAGGTACAGCGATCAGACATTTTCATGTCCTTTATAATTCAGCAAATGTTACATTACCTCCTGTGGAACAGCCTGACATCCATAGATTGATATAAACTTACATATTTTATAGATTTATAGACTTAGGCCCAGGGAACTGTTATCTGGTTTTGTCTGCTAGAACTTTTTTTTTTTTTTTAAATTCCTTTTAGGATACTTTCCATATCACAAGAGACAAGTAAAGATAGAATTAAGTCCCTGGATTGCTTACTCTGTCATAAAAGTTCCTTAAAAAGATCCAGTAGCCTTTTTCCAGGACATTTTTCTTCTTTCTCATAGCTTTTCACATTCTGGGCTTCAATCTGTTGTTTCTGTATGAAACTTTGTCCACTGTGTTTAATTTCCAGGACCGATTTAATCCTTCTAAAGAGAGGGAAAGGATACCTTTTTTTTCCTGCAGCTGTGCCTAAAATCTCTCACAGCACATCTTTAGAAGTATGTTTTCTTTCAAAGTCCTCTGAGAATAGGTTAACTTGAGCTGTTTTTACTGCAAACTTGGTTTTTTGCTTCTGATTAGCTTTATTTATTTAATCACATTTCTGTGTTTCTGCTATGGTAACAGCAATAAGAGCGGTACCAGCTGACCTGTGCTTTAGAAGTTGCTTGCCGTTTTGAAATAACAAGTTAAAGAGTTTGAAGTTTGCCTGTTCTCTCTCCTTTTTTTTCTTTTTTTTTTCTTTTTTTTTTTTTTTTTTGATTGGATCTTCTTCCCTATCAGTTCATCCATTATTGTGCAGTTTTATGATTACTCTGTAGACGAAAGGTAAGGACATGAGTCAATATGTCAACAGTAAATTAAACTGACCACAGAAGACACATAGAGTTACCAAAAAAAATTGTTTCTAAACTCTCAGAAAACTCAGAAGTTGTTATTCATTAGTTGTTACCTTCTCTTTTGCTGAACAAACTGTTACATGATTAGTGAACAAAGCTATTAAGCAGCCCCCAAGTTCATCCCTAGAAATAATTAATGCAGTGTGTCCAGGGCTAAAGAAGGAAGAAAAATGGGCCTAACAGTTACCTAATTCTAGTACACCTTTTGTGGCGAGGAAGGTTTGGGCACGTTTCTGTGTCTGAATATCCATGGTGAAACCATGTGGCACTGCAGAGACTCCACTGCAGAAAAAGGTTCACTATTAGCCTAAATAAACAAACAAACAAAAAAAAAACTACTGAGAAACTTTGCAAAGCAGCTTAAAAATGAGAAGCAAAAGGTTTGTTAAGTCCCACTTGATCAAAACAGTCTTCATCATCCATTATCACAAACCACAGACCAGCCTTTGGCATCCACCCCTTCCCCCCAGCTCCAGGCACTCCAGACACTACTTGCTTCCCCCCACTTCCCACCCACCCAGCTCCAGACCTGACTGTGCCTGCCATTCCCACAGCCCTCCCAGATGAGACACTTCTTCCTTCCCATCGCAGTAAGTCACAGCAATCGCCTTCCTGCGTGTGCATTCACTAAGATAACTGGAGGCATCTAGTGGGGGCAAAACACCGTGTTGGTGATGGAAAGAACACTCTGCAGTTAATTAATATTTAAGTGTTTAAAAAATTTGTATTACTTATTAAGTTCTTACAGCAAAGCGCTTGTACCAATCAGCAGGA